>NC_048590.1:10923412-11078412 GCF_013265735.2 Oncorhynchus mykiss
GAGTCCAGTGAGTCCAGTGAGTGAGTCCAGTGAGTGAGTGGATCCAGTGAGTGAGTGAATCCAGTGAGTGAGTGAGTGAGTGAATGAGTGAGTGAGTGAGTGTGTCCAGTGAATGAGTGTGTCCAGTGAGTGAGTGAGTCCATTGAGTGAGTGAGTGAGTCCATTGAGTGAGTGAGTCCAGTGAGTGAGTGGCTGAGTCCAGTGAGTGAGTGAGTGAGTCCAGTGAGTGAGTGAGTGAGTGAGTCCAGTGAGTCCAGTGAGTGAGTGAGTGAGTGAGTGAGTGTGTCCAGTGAGTGAGTGTGTCCAGTGAGTGAGTGTGTCCAGTGAGTGAGTGAGTGAGTGTGTTCAGTGAGTGAGTCCAGTGAGTGAGTGAGTGTCCAGTGAGTGAGTGAGTGAGTGTCCAGTGAGTGAGTGAGTGAGTCCACTGAGTGAGTGAGTGAGTGAGTCCACTGAGTGAGTGTGTCCAGTGAGTGAGTGTGTCCAGTGAGTGAGGATGTCCAGTGAGTGAGTGAGTGAGTGTGTTCAGTGAGTGAGTCCAGTGAGTGAGTGAGTGTCCAGTGAGTGAGTGAGTGAGTCAGGTGAGTGAGTGAGTGAGTCCAGTGAGTGAGTGACTGTGTCCAGTGAGTGAGTGAGTGTGTCCAGTGAGTGAGTGAGTGAGTGAGTGAGTGAGTGAGTGTGCCAGTGAGTGAGTGTGTCCAGTGAGTGAGTGAGTGAGTGAGTGAGTGTGTCCAGTGAATGAGTGTGTCCAGTGAGTGAGTGAGTCCATTGAGTGAGTGAGTGAGTCCATTGAGTGAGTGAGTGAGTCCAGTGAGTGAGTGACTGTGTCCAGTGAGTGAGTGACTGTGTCCAGTGAGTGAGTGAGTGAGTCCAGCGAGTGAGTGAGTGAGTGATTCCAGCGAGTGAGTGACTGTGTCCAGTGAGTGAGTGACTGTGTCCAGTGAGTGAGTGAGTGACTGTGTCCAGTGAGTGAATGACTGTGTCCAGTGAGTCCAGTGAGTGAGTGAGTCCAGTGAGTGAGTGAGTGAGTCCATTGAGTGAGTGAGTCCAATGAGTGAGTGACTGAGTCCAGTGAGTGAGTGAGTCCAGTGAGTGAGTGAGTCCAGTGAGTGAGTGAGTCCAGTGAGTGAGAGAGTGAGTGAATGTATCCAGTGAGTGAGTGACTGTGTCCAGTGAGTGAGTGAGTGAGTGTGTCCGGTGAATGCGTGAGTCCATTGAGTGAGTGAGTGAGTGAGTGAGTGAGTGAGTGAGTGAGTGAGAGAGTCCAGTGAGTGAGTGAGTGAGTGAGTGTGTCCGGTGAATGAGTGAGTGAGTCCAGTGAGTGAGTGAGTCCAGTGAGTGAGTGAATAAGTGAATGTGTCCAGTGAGTGAGTGTGTCCAGTGAGTGAGTGTGTCCAGTGAGTGAGTGTGTCCAGTGAGTGAGTGTGTCCAGTGAGTGAGTGTGTCCAGGGAATGAGTGAGTCAAGTGAGTGAGTGAGTGAGTCCAGTGAGTGAGTGAGTGAGTCCAGTGAGTGAATGTGTCCAGTGAGTGAGTGTGTCCAGTGAGTGAGTGTGTCCAGTGAATGAGTGAGTCCAGTGAGTGAGTGAGTGAGCCCAGTGAGTGAGTCCAGTGAGTGAGTGAGTGAGTCCAGTGAGTGAGTGAGGGGGTGTCCAGTGAGTGAGTGAGTGAGTCCTGTGAGTGAGTGAGTGAGTCCAGTGAGTGAGAGAGTGAGTCCAGTGAGTGAGAGGGTGAGTCCAGTGAGTGAGTGAGTCCAGTGAGTGAGTGAGTCCATTGAGTGAGTGAGTCCAGTGAGTGAGAAAGTGAGTGAATGCATCCAGTGAGTGAGTGACTGTGTCCAGTGAGTGAGTGACTGTGTCCAGTGAGTGAGTGACTGTGTCCAGTGAGTGAGTGAGTGTGTCCGGTGAATGAGTGAGTCCATTGAGTGAGTGAGTGAGTGAGTGAGTGAAAGAGTGAGTGAGTGAGTGAGTCCAGTGAGTCCAGTGAGTCCAGTGAGTGAATGAGTGAGTGAGTGAGTGAGTGTGTCCGGTGAATGAGTGAGTCCAGTGAGTCCAGTGAGTGAGTCCAGTGAGTGAGTGGATCCAGTGAGTGAGTGAATCCAGTGAGTGAGTGAGTGAGTGAATGAGTGAGTGAGTGAGTGAGTGTGTCCAGTGAATGAGTGTGTCCAGTGAGTGAGTGAGTCCATTGAGTGAGTGAGTGAGTCCATTGAGTGAGTGAGTCCAGTGAGTGAGTGGCTGAGTCCAGTGAGTGAGTGAGTGAGTCCAGTGAGTGAGTGAGTGAGTGAGTCCAGTGAGTCCAGTGAGTGAGTGAGTGAGTGAGTGAGTCCAGTGAGTGAGTGTGTCCAGTGAGTGAGTGTGTCCAGTGAGTGAGTGTGTCCAGTGAGTGAGTGAGTGAGTGTGTTCAGTGAGTGAGTCCAGTGAGTGAGTGAGTGTCCAGTGAGTGAGTGAGTGAGTGTCCAGTGAGTGAGTGAGTGAGTCCACTGAGTGAGTGAGTGAGTGAGTCCACTGAGTGAGTGTGTCCAGTGAGTGAGTGTGTCCAGTGAGTGAGTATGTCCAGTGAGTGAGTGAGTGAGTGTGTTCAGTGAGTGAGTCCAGTGAGTGAGTGAGTGTCCAGTGAGTGAGTGAGTGAGTCAGGTGAGTGAGTGAGTGAGTCCAGTGAGTGAGTGACTGTGTCCAGTGAGTGAGTGAGTGTGTCCAGTGAGTGAGTGAGTGAGTGAGTGAGTGAGTGAGTGTGCCAGTGAGTGAGTGTGTCCAGTGAGTGAGTGAGTGAGTGAGTGAGTGTGTCCAGTGAATGAGTGTGTCCAGTGAGTGAGTGAGTCCATTGAGTGAGTGAGTGAGTCCATTGAGTGAGTGAGTGAGTCCAGTGAGTGAGTGACTGTGTCCAGTGAGTGAGTGACTGTGTCCAGTGAGTGAGTGAGTGAGTCCAGCGAGTGAGTGAGTGAGTGATTCCAGCAAGTGAGTGACTGTGTCCAGTGAGTGAGTGACTGTGTCCAGTGAGTGAGTGAGTGACTGTGTCCAGTGAGTGAATGACTGTGTCCAGTGAGTCCAGTGAGTGAGTGAGTCCAGTGAGTGAGTGAGTGAGTCCATTGAGTGAGTGAGTCCAATGAGTGAGTGACTGAGTCCAGTGAGTGAGTGAGTCCAGTGAGTGAGTGAGTCCAGTGAGTGAGTGAGTCCAGTGAGTGAGAGAGTGAGTGAATGTATCCAGTGAGTGAGTGACTGTGTCCAGTGAGTGAGTGAGTGAGTGTGTCCGGTGAATGCGTGAGTCCATTGAGTGAGTGAGTGAGTGAGTGAGTGAGTGAGTGAGTGAGTGAGTGAGTGAGTGAGTGAGTGAGAGAGTCCAGTGAGTGAGTGAGTGAGTGAGTGTGTCCGGTGAATGAGTGAGTGAGTCCAGTGAGTGAGTGAGTCCAGTGAGTGAGTGAATAAGTGAATGTGTCCAGTGAGTGAGTGTGTCCAGTGAGTGAGTGTGTCCAGTGAGTGAGTGTGTCCAGTGAGTGAGTGTGTCCAGTGAGTGAGTGTGTCCAGGGAATGAGTGAGTCAAGTGAGTGAGTGAGTGAGTCCAGTGAGTGAGTGAGTGAGTCCAGTGAGTGAATGTGTCCAGTGAGTGAGTGTGTCCAGTGAGTGAGTGTGTCCAGTGAATGAGTGAGTCCAGTGAGTGAGTGAGTGAGCCCAGTGAGTGAGTCCAGTGAGTGAGTGAGTGAGTCCAGTGAGTGAGTGAGGGGGTGTCCAGTGAGTGAGTGAGTGAGTCCTGTGAGTGAGTGAGTCCAGTGAGTGAGTGAGTGAGTGTGTCCAGTGAGTGAGTCAGTGAGTGAGTCCAGTGAGTGAGTGTGTCCAGTGAGTGAGTCAGTGAGTGAGTCCAGTGAGTGAGTGAGTGAGTGAGTGAGTCCAGTGAGTGAGTCCAGTGAGTGAGTGAGTGAGTGAGTGAGTGAGTCCAGTGAGTGAGTCAGTGAGTGAGTCCAGTGAGTGAGTGTGTCCAGTGAGTCAGTGAGTGAGTCCAGTGAGTGAGTGAGTGAGTGAGTGAGTGAGTAAGTGAGTGAGTGAGTGAGTCCAGTGAGTGAGTCAGTGAGTGAGTCCAGTGAGTGATTGTGTCCAGTGAGTGAGTGAGTGTGTCCAGTGAGTGAGTGAGTGAGTGTTTCCAGTGAGTGAGTGAGTGTGTCCAGTGAGTGAGTGTGTCCAGTGAGTGAGTGTGTCCAGGGAATGAGTGACTCAAGTGAGTGAGTGAGTGAGTCCAGTGAGTGAGTGAGTGAGTCCAGTGAGTGAGTGAGTCCAGTGAGTGAATGTGTCCAGTGAGTGAGTGTGTCCAGTGAGTGAGTGTGTCCAGTGAATGAGTGAGTCCAGTGAGTGAGTGAGTGAGCCCAGTGAGTGAGTGAGGGGGTGTCCAGTGAGTGAGTGAGTGAGTCCTGTGAGTGAGTGTGTCCAGTGAGTGAGTGAGTAAGTGAGTGAGTCAGTGAATGAGTCCAGTGAGTGAGTGAGTGAGTGTGTCCAGTGAGTGAGTCAGTGAGTGAGTCCAGTGAGTGAGTGTGTCCAGTGAGTGAGTCAGTGAGTGAGTCCAGTGAGTGAGTGAGTGAGTGAGTGAGTCCAATGAGTGAGTCCAGTGAGTGAGTGAGTGAGTGAGTGAGTGAGTGAGTCCAGTGAGTGAGTCAGTGAGTGAGTCCAGTGAGTGAGTGTGTCCAGTGAGTCAGTGAGTGAGTCCAGTGAGTGAGTGAGTGAGTGAGTGAGTGAGTGAGTGAGTGAGTCCAGTGAGTGAGTCAGTGAGTGAGTCCAGTGAGTGATTGTGTCCAGTGAGTGAGTGAGTGTGTCCAGTGAGTGAGTGAGTGAGTGTGTCCAGTGAGTGAGTGAGTGTGTCCAGTGAGTGAGTGAGTGAGTGTGTCCAGTGCGTGAGTGAGTGAGTGACTGTGTCCAGTGAGTGAGTGTGTCCAGTGAGTGAGTGAGTCCAGTGAGTGAGAGAGTGAGTCCAGTGAGTGAGAGGGTGAGTCCAGTGAGTGAGTTAGTCCAGTGAGTGAGTGAGTCCATTGAGTGAGTGAGTCCAGTGAGTGAGAAAGTGAGTGAATGCATCCAGTGAGTGAGTGACTGTGTCCAGTGAGTGAGTGACTGTGTCCAGTGAGTGAGTGACTGTGTCCAGTGAGTGAGTGACTGTGTCCAGTGAGTGAGTGAGTGTGTCCGGTGAATGAGTGAGTCCATTGAGTGAGTCCAGTGAGTGAGTGAGTGAGTGAGTGAAAGAGTGAGTGAGAGAGTGAGTCCAGTTAGTCCAGTGAGTCCAGTGAGTGAATGAGTGAGTGAGTGAGTGTGTCCGGTGAATGAGTTAGTCCAGTGAGTCCAGTGAGTGAGTCCAGTGAGTGAGTGAGTCCAGTGAGTGAGTGAATCCAGTGAGTGAGTGAGTGAGTGAGTGAGTGAGTGAGTGAGTGAGTGTGTCCAGTGAATGAGTGTGTCCAGTGAGTGAGTGAGTCCATTGAGTGAGTGAGTGAGTGAGTCCATTGAGTGAGTGAGTCCAGTGAGTGAGTGGCTGAGTCCAGTGAGTGAGTGAGTGAGTCCAGTGAGTGAGTGAGTGAGTGAGTGAGTCCAATGAGTGAGCCCAGTGAGTGAGTGAGGGGGTGTCCAGTGAGTGAGTGAGTGAGTCCTGTGAGTGAGTGTGTCCAGTGAGTGAGTGAGTAAGTGAGTGAGTCAGTGAATGAGTCCAGTGAGTGAGTGAGTGAGTGTGTCCAGTGAGTGAGTCAGTGAGTGAGTCCAGTGAGTGAGTGTGTCCAGTGAGTGAGTCAGTGAGTGAGTCCAGTGAGTGAGTGAGTGAGTGAGTGAGTGAGTCCAATGAGTGAGTCCAGTGAGTGAGTGAGTGAGTGAGTGAGTGAGTGAGTGAGTCCAGTGAGTGAGTAAGTGAGTGAGTCCAGTGAGTGAGTGTGTCCAGTGAGTCAGTGAGTGAGTCCAGTGAGTGAGTGAGTGAGTGAGTGAGTGAGTGAGTGAGTGAGTCCAGTGAGTGAGTCAGTGAGTGAGTCCAGTGAGTGATTGTGTCCAGTGAGTGAGTGAGTGTGTCCAGTGAGTGAGTGAGTGAGTGTGTCCAGTGAGTGAGTGAGTGTGTCCAGTGAGTGAGTGAGTGAGTGTGTCCAGTGCGTGAGTGAGTGACTGTGTCCAGTGAGTGAGTGTGTCCAGTGAGTGAGTGAGTCCAGTGAGTGAGAGAGTGAGTCCAGTGAGTGAGAGGGTGAGTCCAGTGAGTGAGTTAGTCCAGTGAGTGAGTGAGTCCATTGAGTGAGTGAGTCCAGTGAGTGAGAAAGTGAGTGAATGCATCCAGTGAGTGAGTGACTGTGTCCAGTGAGTGAGTGACTGTGTCCAGTGAGTGAGTGACTGTGTCCAGTGAGTGAGTGACTGTGTCCAGTGAGTGAGTGAGTGTGTCCGGTGAATGAGTGAGTCCATTGAGTGAGTCCAGTGAGTGAGTGAGTGAGTGAGTGAAAGAGTGAGTGAGAGAGTGAGTCCAGTGAGTCCAGTGAGTCCAGTGAGTGAATGAGTGAGTGAGTGAGTGTGTCCGGTGAATGAGTGAGTCCAGTGAGTCCAGTGAGTGAGTCCAGTGAGTGAGTGAGTCCAGTGAGTGAGTGAATCCAGTGAGTGAGTGAGTGAGTGAGTGAGTGAGTGAGTGAGTGAGTGTGTCCAGTGAATGAGTGTGTCCAGTGAGTGAGTGAGTCCATTGAGTGAGTGAGTGAGTCCATTGAGTGAGTGAGTCCAGTGAGTGAGTGGCTGAGTCCAGTGAGTGAGTGAGTGAGTCCAGTGAGTGAGTGAGTGAGTGAGTCCAGTGAGTCCAGTGAGTGAGTGAGTGAGTCCAGTGAGTGAGTGTGTCCAGTGAGTGAGTGTGTCCAGTGAGTGAGTGTGTCCAGTGAGTGAGTGAGTGAGTGTGTTCAGTGAGTGAGTCCAGTGAGTGAGTGAGTGTCCAGTGAGTGAGTGAGTGAGTGTCCAGTGAGTGAGTGAGTGAGTCCACTGAGTGAGTGAGTGAGTCCACTGAGTGAGTGTGTCCAGTGAGTGAGTGTGTCCAGTGAGTGAGTATGTCCAGTGAGTGAGTGAGTGAGTGTGTTCAGTGAGTGAGTCCAGTGAGTGAGTGAGTGTCCAGTGAGTGAGTGAGTGAGTCAGGTGAGTGAGTGAGTGAGTCCAGTGAGTGAGTGAGTGTGTCCAGTGAGTGAGTGAGTGTGTCCAGTGAGTGAGTGAGTGAGTGAGTGAGTGAGTGTGTCCAGTGCGTGATTGAGTGAGTGACTGTGTCCAGTGAGTGAGTGTGTCCAGGGAATGAGTGACTCAAGTGAGTGAGTGAGTGAGTCCAGTGAGTGAGTGAGTGAGTCCAGTGAGTGAGTGAGTCCAGTGAGTGAATGTGTCCAGTGAGTGAGTGTGTCCAGTGAGTGAGTGTGTCCAGTGAATGAGTGAGTCCAGTGAGTGAGTGAGTGAGCCCAGTGAGTGAGTGAGGGGGTGTCCAGTGAGTGAGTGAGTGAGTCCTGTGAGTGAGTGTGTCCAGTGAGTGAGTGAGTAAGTGAGTGAGTCAGTGAATGAGTCCAGTGAGTGAGTGAGTGAGTGTGTCCAGTGAGTGAGTCAGTGAGTGAGTCCAGTGAGTGAGTGTGTCCAGTGAGTGAGTCAGTGAGTGAGTACAGTGAGTGAGTGAGTGAGTGAGTGAGTCCAATGAGTGAGTCCAGTGAGTGAGTGAGTGAGTGAGTGAGTGAGTGAGTCCAGTGAGTGAGTCAGTGAGTGAGTCCAGTGAGTGAATGTGTCCAGTGAGTCAGTGAGTGAGTCCAGTGAGTGAGTGAGTGAGTGAGTGAGTGAGTGAGTGAGTGAGTGAGTCCAGTGAGTGAGTCAGTGAGTGAGTCCAGTGAGTGATTGTGTCCAGTGAGTGAGTGAGTGTGTCCAGTGAGTGAGT
This sequence comes from Oncorhynchus mykiss, assembly GCF_013265735.2. Lineage (NCBI taxonomy): Eukaryota > Metazoa > Chordata > Actinopteri > Salmoniformes > Salmonidae > Oncorhynchus > Oncorhynchus mykiss. The sequence goes on from NC_048590.1 coordinate 10,931,280, forward strand.
GAGTGAGTGTGTCCAGTGAGTGAGTGAGTGTGTCCAGTGAGTGAGTGAGTGTGTCCAGTGCGTGAGTGAGTGACTGTGTCCAGTGAGTGAGTGTGTCCAGTGAGTGAGTGAGTCCAGTGAGTGAGAGAGTGAGTCCAGTGAGTGAGAGGGTGAGTCCAGTGAGTGAGTTAGTCCAGTGAGTGAGTGAGTCCATTGAGTGAGTGAGTCCAGTGAGTGAGAAAGTGAGTGAATGCATCCAGTGAGTGAGTGACTGTGTCCAGTGAGTGAGTGACTGTGTCCAGTGAGTGAGTGACTGTGTCCAGTGAGTGAGTGACTGTGTCCAGTGAGTGAGTGAGTGTGTCCGGTGAATGAGTGAGTCCATTGAGTGAGTCCAGTGAGTGAGTGAGTGAGTGAGTGAAAGAGTGAGTGAGAGAGTGAGTCCAGTGAGTCCAGTGAGTCCAGTGAGTGAATGAGTGAGTGAGTGAGTGTGTCCGGTGAATGAGTGAGTCCAGTGAGTCCAGTGAGTGAGTCCAGTGAGTGAGTGAGTCCAGTGAGTGAGTGAATCCAGTGAGTGAGTGAGTGAGTGAGTGAGTGAGTGAGTGAGTGAGTGAATGAGTGTGTCCAGTGAGTGAGTGAGTCCATTGAGTGAGTGAGTGAGTCCATTGAGTGAGTGAGTCCAGTGAGTGAGTGGCTGAGTCCAGTGAGTGAGTGAGTGAGTCCAGTGAGTGAGTGAGTGAGTGAGTCCAGTGAGTCCAGTGAGTGAGTGAGTGAGTCCAGTGAGTGAGTGTGTCCAGTGAGTGAGTGTGTCCAGTGAGTGAGTGTGTCCAGTGAGTGAGTGAGTGAGTGTGTTCAGTGAGTGAGTCCAGTGAGTGAGTGAGTGTCCAGTGAGTGAGTGAGTGAGTGTCCAGTGAGTGAGTGAGTGAGTCCACTGAGTGAGTGAGTGAGTCCACTGAGTGAGTGTGTCCAGTGAGTGAGTGTGTCCAGTGAGTGAGTATGTCCAGTGAGTGAGTGAGTGAGTGTGTTCAGTGAGTGAGTCCAGTGAGTGAGTGAGTGTCCAGTGAGTGAGTGAGTGAGTCAGGTGAGTGAGTGAGTGAGTCCAGTGAGTGAGTGAGTGTGTCCAGTGAGTGAGTGAGTGTGTCCAGTGAGTGAGTGAGTGAGTGAGTGAGTGAGTGAGTGAGTGAGTGAGTGAGTGTGCCAGTGAGTGAGTGTGTCCAGTGAGTGAGTGAGTGAGTGAGTGTGTCCAGTGAATGAGTGTTTCCAGTGAGTGAGTGAGTCCATTGAGTGAGTGAGTGAGTCCATTGAGTGAGTGAGTGAGTCCAGTGAGTGAGTGACTGTGTCCAGTGAGTGAGTGACTGTGTCCAGTGAGTGAGTGAGTGAGTCCAGCGAGTGAGTGAGTGAGTGATTCCAGCGAGTGAGTGACTGTGTCCAGTGAGTGAGTGACTGTGTCCAGTGAGTGAGTGACTGTGTCCAGTGAGTGACTGTGTCCAGTGAGTGAGTGAGTGTGAGTGACTGTGTCCAGTGAGTGAGTGACTGTGTCCAGTGAGTCCAGTGAGTGAGTGAGTCCAGTGAGTGAGTGAGTGAGTCCAGTGAGTGAGTGTGTCCAGTGAATGAGTGTGTCCAGTGAGTGAGTGAGTGAGTGTGTTCAGGGAGTGAGTCCAGTGAGTGAGTGAGTGTCCAGTGAGTGAGTGAGTGAGTCAGGTGAGTGAGTGAGTGAGTCCAGTGAGTGAGTGAGTGAGTGTGTCCAGTGAGTGAGTGACTGTGTCCAGTGAGTGAGTGAGTGTGTCCAGTGAGTGAGTGAGTGTGTCCAGTGAGTGAGTGAGTGTGTCCAGTGAGTGAGTGAGTGTGTCCAGTGAGTGAGTGAGTGAGTGAGTCCAGTGAGTGAGTGAGTGAGTCCAGTGAGTGAGTGAGTGAGTCCAGTGAGTGAGTGAGTCCAGTGAGTGAGTGAGTATAGTGAGTGTGTCCAGTGAGTGAGTGAGTCCATTGAGTGAGTGTGTCCAGTGAGTGAGTGAGTCCAGTGAGTGAGTGAGTACAGTGAGTGAGTGAGTACAGTGAGTGTGTCCAGTGAGTGAGTGAGTCCATTGAGTGAGTGTGTCCAGTGAGTGAGTGAGTCCAGTGAGTGAGTGTGTCCAGTGAGTGAGTGAGTGTGTCCAGTGGGTGAGTGAGTGTCCAGTGGGTGAGTGAGTGAGTGAGTCCATTGAGTGAGTGAGTCCAGTGAGTGAGTGAGTCCAGTGTGTGAGTGTGTCCAGTGAGTGAGTGTGTCCAGTGAGTGAGTGAGTGAGTGAGTCCAGTGAGTGAGTGTGTCCAGTGAGTGTCCAGTGAGTGAATGTGTCCAGTGAGTGAGTGAGTGTGTCCAGTGAGTGAGTGAGTGAGTGAGTGAGTCAGTGAGTGAGTGAGAAAGCTTTCTCTGGAGAAAAGACCTGCAGAGTAGTACACTACTACCCAGAGCTGAAAGGGCAGCTACTACTCAACTTAAACCAGCCATCCCAGACACCAGCTCAATTAACGGACAGCCGCAGACTCTCTTAAAAATACCTCTGCAGGGTTTGGTAATGCCAGCCAAGCCCCGTACAATAATACACACAGCTATATCCTCATAGCATACAGGAGGGGATATCATGGTCAGTGTTTCCTCCAGGTTTGTCCTTTGGGCAGGGTGCAGACGCCTATGAAGAGACAACCGGGTCTGCCAACAGATATGCCTATTTAAAGATGCATAATTGACATCATTGTTTTAAGCACAGGGGCAACATAGAGAGCGAGAAACAGGGAAGGAGGGGGAAGAGAAGGAAATGAGAGAAAGAGAGGGTTGAAAATATACTTATAGTTTCAAGGTTGTGGGGGGAGCACAGATCATCCACAGTACCCCAATTGACCTACTGTTTCCACAGAAAGAAGACTTGAATTGCTATATAATTCTGTACAGTTTTTTTTTTGTTGCTTGGAGCACCAAAATATCCCCTCAAGGTTTTTCGAAAAGCAATCAATGAGCACACATTGTCTCTTTTCATACATCTGTTTGTCATTGAAACAGCACCACCAGAAAATATGGCCTCTAATTAATCTTCATCAAGCGGCAAGTGTGTGTGTGTGTGTGTGTGTGTGTGTGTGTGTGTGTGTGTGTGTGTGTGTGTGTGTGTTTGTTTTAATGTGTACACACGCATGTTCCTTCTCCAACTGACTATATCCAAAGAAAAGGCTGTGACGAGTTATTGGGCTGAAAAATGTGTTCTAGCATACACACAGCGCTAGAACACAAACAGCCCTGTGCAACAGTCTAAATACCACACAGACGAGGAAGGGGGGGGGGGGGGGGGGGGGGGACTCATCCTGGGTGACGGAGGCCAGGAGAGGACACACCAGATGGACAAACATAAGGAAGGACAAATGTAAGGATGGACAAATGTAAGAATGTATGGACAGACAAGGCCAACAGTGACAGACAGGCTAACGAATGGGTGGACAGACAGACAGAAAGTCAGACAAATACTGAGAGACAGACACGGATGAACGGACAGACAGACCAGGGCAGGGTCCATCTCTTCATTCAGCAAAGCCTCGTTCCTGATCAGAGCGACCCGCTGGGCAAAGCGACATGTGGAGATGGATTCCTGATAGACAGAGGAAAGAGGCGAGGAAGAGAGGGGGGAAAGAGAGAGATGAGTTGAGATAGTTGAATCTGGATGGCTATAATTTCCACATTTCCAATTACAGTTCCTTAATGAACTAAACAAATAATTACACAGACTTGATCTTAAACTTGTTCAGGATAGGGGGCGGTATTTCCCCTTTGGATGAATTGCGTGCCCATAGTAAACTGCATAAAAATCTGTCCTAAATTGCTAATATATGCATATTACTATTATTATTGGATAGAAAACACTGAAGCTTCTAAAACCGTTTGAAATATGTCTGTGAGTATAACAAAACTCACAGGGCAGGCAATCTTCCAAACTAGTTTTGGAATCCTGAAAGTTGGGGCAACTTGAACGTCATCGCCCCCTCCCTTCCCAACCAGTTATGGATCTGGAAACACTTCCTATGTCTTCCACTAGATGTCCTCATTCAGTAGAGCGTTTAATGGTGCAAATGCTGTGAACTTTGACCCAATGGGGGGAAATCTGTAGGTGTCGCGAGAATTTTCACGTGCGTGAAGGCGCGATTGGGACAGAGAGCTTCCTTTGTTCCAGTCAGCCCCAGATGAACTAGGATTGTCCGGTTGGAATGCCATTCGTTTTGTACGTTTATAACATCCTGAAGCTTGATTCTGCACTTAGTTTGACCAGTTTCGTCAACCTGTAATATGTCATTTGGAAGTTTTGATGCGCAATTATTCTGGACCAGAAGTCATTTTTTGGATATTTGAGCTGAAAGTGTTAGCATATGCTACTACATGGACACTAGAATTGAACATTATGAAACAAAACAATGTATTGGGTAAGTATGACTCCTTCCACTACATTCTGATCGAAGACCATCAAAGGTAAGGGAATATTTATGTTGTAATTTTGTATTTCTGTTGACTCCAACATAGCGGAGAAATATTGTTGCGTCTGAGCGCCGTCTCAGATTATTGCATAGTAAACTAATTCCGTAACGTAAAAAAAAAATGTGACACAGCGTTTGCATTAAGAACCAGTGTATCTTTTTAATTATATGTAGAACATGTATCTTTAGTCAAAGTTTATGATGAGTATTTCTGTTATCTGGCGTAGCTTTCTATAATTTCTCCGGACATTTTTGATAATTTTATGAACATGGCGTCAATGTAAACCGTGATTTATGGATATAAAATGCATATTATCGAACAAAACATAAATGTACTGTGTAACATGTCATATGACTGTCATCTAATTAAGATTTTCAAAAGGTTAGTCAATGATTCATTTTTTAATCCTGCTTTTATCGTTTTATATTTTCTGGGACAAAATGGCTGCCTCTTTTCTTTGTTTCGGTGGTGGTCTAACATAAATATGTGCTGTGTTTTCGCCGTAAAACATTTAAAAAATCTGACAGGCTGGGTAGATGAACAAGGTGTTTATCTTTCATTTGAGCTATTGGACTTGTTAATGTGTGGAGGTTAAATATTTCTAAGAATATTTTTGCATTCCCTGCGCGACCGTTTCAGCTGAACGGGGGGGTGTAGTTCCCATAGGGGAACCCATAGGCTTAACACGTTTAACCCCATCCAACTAAAGACAAAAACTGTCCCTGCGACAGCATTTAAGGTCATACATACTATGCTCTGTAGATGGAAGCATTGTTATATAATTTTTTTTGTGGGGGGGTAGATCAGCTTTAATATTGTAGATAGATTGTAACTTGTATCATCGTAATGGTCTGCATCATTTCCAAACCCCCATAAAAAAGTAAATATATTCAGATCCCTTGACTTTGTCCACATTTTGTTATGTTACAGCCTTATTCTAAAATAAGATTTTAATTATAATTTTTTCAGCAATCTACACACAATAACCAATAATGTCCAAGCGAAAACAGGTTTTTATAAATGTAAATATATTTTCCTTTACAATTTTCCACAAACCCTACCACCCCTCCCCTAATTGGAGTAAACTAATGAACAACAACACTTACTTCCAGCTTATGCATATTATATACATTTAAAGGACACAATCTATTTTACAATTGTTATCTTTTGTTTGTTTTTACTTCTGTTCTTCCACTACCTTCAACCCCTCCAATCTATTTCTGAAGACTATCCCGTTTGATTTCAAGTTGCCATATATTTTTTAACTGTGCTGTTTCACAAACGTTCTGAAACAATATACATTTTACATTAGTTATCTTGTTGTTATTAGTCCTGCCCTTCAGCTCCATTCAACCCCTCCCATCTATATCTCTTAACACCATCCATATTGGATTTCTATTAGCCATATATTTTTCAAATGTTCTGTGATGTTTCACAAAATAACCTTTCTATTCTCAGAGTTTCTACAAATTGTAAATTATAGATTAACATTTTTGGTAAAAGTATTATTATATTATTGATTGATTGACTATGACTTTTCAAATCACCCAGTAGTGCGATCTGCAGAGTTAGCTCCAGGTAAATGTTGCAAGGCATTGTCATTTTGTTGTCCCTCGTTTACCCAATTGTTTCCATATTTTTTTCCACAACCTAACTTGAAATCCAAAAGTTTGACTTCTATAAATCATGCATTAAAGGTGCAGACGCTTTTCAGAATAAAGAATTGGGTCTTTAATGTCAATGGGAGATTTGCACCAAATGTTCGCTGGTTACAAACTATAGGATTTGGCCCATGGTGAATGGGGAACACTTACATCAACATTTCTCTTGTCCACAGACACAGTGGCGATCATGGTGGTCATGCAGTTCCCTCCCAGGCTGTCCCGCAGCACCGACGTCATCATGGAATTTCGGTAGGGGATGTGCAAGCGGTTCTTCTCTGAGAGAGCAATGATGACCTGACTCAGAGAGAGAGGGAAGAAAGGGGAAGACAAAGAGGAATTTGAGTACTAGATCAGACGTATACAGGTTCCGCATTCTTTTATGCTATTTTATTCATTAAGAGGCAACAAGTGCAAAAACAAGCATTTCGGCTGATGGACAGAAATACTCCAACTATGAATTGCTCAGAGATTTAAGGTGCATTCAGAAGGATGACATCAAACATAGTAGAATGGCAAGGTACATCTTCTATGTCTGTGAGGGAGTATGCGTAAAACCCACAACAACCCTCCTCCTCCTCTCTGCTCTCCCCCTTGTATGACCTTGTTCCCCTCCCTATTTAAACCCCATGTGACCTCTGAACTCTGACCTGCTCCAGGTAGTGCAGTGACAGGTTGATGTACTTGGCCTCTGTGAGCAGCTGCCCACATACGCCTGTCTTGCCCACCCGCTCCGAGCCCGCCAGGTCCACCAGATGTAGCTTGGAACGCCGCACGGTGACCGAGCCGGGCTCACGGCCACACACGTGCATGGTGAAGATACAGTGAGAACGCGTGGACGCCTGGTTCATAGGGGTCTGGGGAGGGAAGAAGTAGAGAAAAGGGGCGGAGAGGGGGAGGTAGAGAGGTTGTATACCCAATATTTACCAGTATTTACTCCTCTTCAAAATAAAAGGTATGCAAACTGACACAGAGAAAGAAGAGGCGAGAGAGAGGAGATAGAGGGAAGGGAGAAAGAGAGAGAGGCAGGCATAGTGATGGTACCCACACTTTGCATCTAGGCCTAATCACCAATCATTTCTGCAATGCGCTCTCCAGTAGGTACTGTCGAAAAACACCCCCACAACATGAAATGTCTGAAATGACTGTCCAGACATTGACACAAGCACTTTCTAAATTCATCTTTCCTCAATTCTTTGCATCCTCTCTCCTAACCTCCTTTACAAAAGGCATTTGATGAGAAGTTCTGCATAGAGGAACATTGGACCTTCTCCAATACGGTTAAACAGGAGGCAAGGAGATAAGAGCGAGGAATTGCAGAAAGACGAATTGAGAAAGAGGCATCTTACCATCTTACTACAGGCATTCCCATGTCATTTCAGCAAGCCACGACACCCACCATCTCAGATTGCTATGAAATTGGTAAGATTAGCATTCCTGAAACATTATTTTGTTGAAATGTAATTTCATCTTGGAGAAATTAAGATAATTGATAGCACCCAAATTGGCAATTTAAATTTATAGGATTAATGTAATATTCAATAAATACGGTAAAGTACCAACATCCAATTTGGATCAAACTTCTTCCACCGGAGTACGACGAGGAATATTTTTTTGTTTGTCAAAAGCCACCCATGGTCATCCTCACAATTCAGGCCAGTCCTCCATGAAAGCAAATCAGTTTGACATTACAAAGACGACTTCTGCTTACACCAGATCAAAAGACAGGGGACGGTGTATTTCTCCGTCTATATCAAGGGACCAGGGTTCTGGTCGAGAAGCATGGTGTCGACTGCTCCTACAGTTTTGCTTCGGTACTGCAGTTCAACTGACGCTCAGCCCAGAAAGACAATTTCCATTCACAGCCACATAGATAAGTCAGACTAGAAAATTCCTAATAAGACACTTTATTCATCATCTTTGTGAACAAAACATCCAATGAATTATAACTGTCGCGGAGGCAGATTCTTCTTCTTCATCATTCACAGATATCAACCTTAAAAATGTATCTAACGTCTGCCTAGTTTTTGGATGATGTGATGATGTCGTTGCAGCTCCCAAGTGCTAATGCGCATGTGATGTTGGTCCGAATAAACCGGATGCAACCCGTATATAGGCGGTCCATGAATCGGCATATGCGAACGCGAGTAGATTACCTTGCAAACAACAGGCGGACATCTTGAATGCAGGCTCCAGTTCTTATTATACCTCCGTGATCTACACTATGTACAAAAAATTAAGAACACCTGCTCTTTCCATGACATAGACTGTCCAGATGAAAGATATGATCCCTTATTGATTTCACATGTTAAATCCATTTCAAACAGTTAAGTTTAAGGTGAGGAGACAGCTTAAGAAGGACTTTAATGCCTTGAGACAATTGGAGACATGGATTGTGTATGTGTGCCATTCAGAGGTTGGGCAAGACAAAACATGGAAGTGCCTTTGAACGGGGTATGGTAGTAGGTGCCAGGCGCACAGGTTTGTGTCAAGAACTGCAACGCTGCTGGGTTTTTCACACTCAACAGTTTACCGTGTGTATCAAGAATAGTCAACCACATAAAGGACATCCAGCAAACTTGACACAATTGCGGGAAGCAGTTGACATGTGGGGTCGAAGGAATTGTTGACCTGTGGAACGCTTTCAACACCTTCTAGAGTCCATGTCCCAACAAATTGAGACTGTTCTGAGGGCAAAAGGGGGTGCAACTCAATATTAGGAAGGTGTTCCTAATGTTTTATATACTCAGTGTATACACCAGCTAGTACATCATCACCACAAGGGCATGCTCACTCTCTCCCTATCCCTCCCTTCCCCTCAGTGGGAAGGACAACATCAAAGCCCTGACATGTGTGAATGACGAGCAATAAACATCTGGTTGGGGATGTACAAAAATGCTGAGGGTGATTTTCTGAGGGTTAAAAATAGCGGTGGGCCCAGAGAGAGTCAGGGAACAGGACAAGACAGACAGACACAGTTTGGCCTAGTGCAAGTGGTGGAACCATCCTCTTTGGAGTCCACACCCACTCCTCTGATATCATCTCAGCCAAGTCTATGGGCCGAATTAAGCCCTCCCCTTTCCGAAAGTCAAAAGGTGTACATGTAGGTACACTGCCACAAAATCGTGATTAGTCCAAATAATCAGTGATGCAAAAACCAGCACACCGGTTAAAATATTCCTCATGTCACCAGGGGTGTTCCAGCGGTCTAAGCCGCTGCTTATGGCCAATTTCAAGTATTCATAACAATCGGTAATCAGCATTTATGGACGCCGATTATGGCCGATTACATTGCATTTCATGAGGAAACTGCGTGGCAGGCTGATCACCTGTTACGCGAGTGCAGCAAGGAGCCAAGGTAAGGTGCTAGCTAGCATTAAACTTACCACATAAAAAAATATTAATCTTCACATAATTACTAGTTAACTACACATGGTTGATGATATTACTACCTCTCTGAACCACCCATACCGGATCCGGGATAATTGTCATCAGCAACGCTGAATAGCATAGCGCCACAGTCAAATAATATTACTAGAAAATATTCATATTCATGAAATCACAAGTGCAATATAGCAAAACCCAGCTTAGCCTTTTGTTAATCCACCTGTCGTCTCAGATTTTTAAATTATGCTTTACAGCGAAAGCAATACAAGCATTTGTGTAAGTTTATCGATCGCTCGACAAAACAATAAGTACACTTAGCATCAGGTAACTTGGTCACGAAATTCAGAAAAGCAATCAAATTAATAGTTTACCTTTGATGATCTTCGGATGTTTTCACTCATGAGACTCCCAGTTAGACAACAAATGTTCCTTTTGTTCCATAAAGATATGTTTTATATCCAAATACCTCCGTTAGTTTGGTGCGTTATGCCCAGGAATCCACCGGAAAGAGCGGTCACGACAACGCAGACAAAATTTCCAAATTCTATCCATAATGTCCACAGACAGTTCCGACACATACATACACGTGCGTAATCGAGGAAAAAAACAAAACATCAAAGATAATCGAGCGTAAATACACACAAGCTTAATCCCACACGAACTAAGGCAGGCAACAGGTGCCCTATATACACACAGAAATAAACGCTAATGAAACCAGGTGTGAAAAGGAGCACAGACAAAACAACCAGAAAAGGAAAAAGGGATCGGTGGCGGCTAGTAAACCGGCGATGCCGAGCACCGTCCGAACAGGGAGAGAGTCTGACTGAGCGATGGTAGGCAGCAGCAGGCTCGTAAACATTCATTCTAACTTTACTGCGTTTGACAGCAGCTCTTAGCAATGCTTGATTCACAGCACTGTTTATGACATCAAGCCTATCAACTCCTGAGATTAGGCTGGCAATACAAAAGCGCCTATTAGAACATCCAATAGAGAAATAGTCGACGAGTCATAATTCCTACAACAACTACAACCTAAAACTTCTTAACTGGGAATATTGAAGAGCTGGGAATATTGAACCACCAGCTTTCATATGTTCTGTGCAAGGAACTTAAACGTTAGCTTCTATACATGGCACATACTGCACTTTTACTTTCTTCTCCAACACTGTTTTTTCATTATTTGAACCAGATTGAGCATGTTTCATTATTTATTTGAGACTAAATAGATTTTATTAACAGTTGATGTCGGAGGTTTACATACACAGTAGACAAATACATTTAAACTCAGTTTTTCACAATTCCTGACATTTAATCCTAGTAAAAATTCCCTGTCTTAGGTCAGTTAGGATCACCACTTCATTTTAAGAATGTGAAATGCAGAATAATAGTAGAGAGAATGATTTATTTCAGCTTTTATTTCTTTCATCACATTCCCAGTGGGTCAGAAATGTACATACACTCAATTAATATTTGGTAGCATTGCCTTTAAATTGCTTAACTTAGGTCAAGCGTGTGGGGTAGCCTTCCACAAGCTTCCCACAATAAGTTGGGTGAATTTTGGCCCATTCCTCCTGACAGAGCTGGTGTAACTGAGTCAGGTTTGTAGACCTTGCTTGCACATGCTTTTTTATTTCTGCCCACACATTTTCTATAGGATTGAGGTCAGGGCTTTGTGATGGCCACTCCAATACCTTGACATTGTTGTCCATTTTGCCACAACTTTGGAAGTATGCTTGGGGTCATTGTCCAATTGGAATACCTATTTGCAACCAAGCTTTAACTTCCTGACTGATATCTTGAGATGTTGCTTCAATATATCCACAAAGTAGATGTCCTAACCGACTTGTTAATAAGACATTTGTGGAGTGGTTGAAAAACAAGTTTTAGTCACTCCAACCTAAGTGTATGTAAACTTCTGACTTCAACTGTATGTATTATATTACTTTAAAATAAGTGTTCATTGTTCATTGAATATTGTTGGCTATATTGGCTTTTTTTGGTCCTCCAATAATCGGTATCGTGTTGAAAAATCATAATCGGTCGACCTCTAGATTATACCACTGCAAACATTGGTTTGACTCCGACTGACTGCATTATCACACTCTCTCTCCACTATAGAAAATAGGAAAGGATAGGGACTGCCTCTGTCTCTTTGCCCAATCCATTGCCATATCCTCTAGCTGGAAGGTCATTTTTGATCTCATCATCTTCAGTCTCTCTTCCACTCCCTCATTCCCTCTCTTCCTTCTCTCTGTCTCACCAATCTCCCTCTTCCAATGTCACATAACTAACTCATCACTCCCTCCCTCTTCCACTCTCTCTCCCCTATTCCCCCCTCTCTATACCTCCTATTTTACCCAAATATATCTCCTCTCGTTGAAAACAGCAACACGAAGGGATGACTCAAACCCACCAGACCAATGTCTGTTTATCCACTAGCGAGCTGACACTGCACCACCTCTGTGTGCCTCTGACCGCACATTGACCAAACACTGACCACACGTCGACCACACATGGAGCGCATGGGTCTATGAGTCGGCAAGCTGTGAATGAGGGCTTGGGTAAAAAAATATATTTTAAAAAACAAGAGCAGGACCCCCTGACAGCATGCAGCTTGTGAGGACCACCAGGAGAAGAGTACTGAACAGTAAATCCCACTAGCAGTGAGGGGGAGTGATTATGGCGTTAAAGGGGCGAGGCCCGCATGTGGGCTGACCAGAGGTGAGGGACGAAGGGATAGAGGGAGGGACAGAGACCAGATGAAAGGAAAGACTTCCTGGTGGGGTGGAGGGTGGTTAAAATGTGTATTTCCTATCCGATGTAAAACAAATAAAAATGTAGCTACCAAATCTCAGAGCCAATGAGATCATGGTCTTCTGAGTGTTGGCGCAAATACTCAAGAGTGAGAGAACAAGGGAACGAAAATAAAGTGGTCTGATGTGGATAAATTGATGTCAGAGATTATTTGGGTTCCTTGAAGCACAAGGGGCTTCTAATGCAGGATCAAGCCCCAAAGAGGAACCTTTAACAAAAGGTTATTTGTGTGGGTGGACTGTTATGAATGGACACATGGGTTATACAGTGTTCCCCAGCTGTGCTTGATTGTCAGAGGACTAAAACAAGAAACAATGAATTTTACAACTTAAGACAGTGACTCTAGGTTGTCGAGCTCGGAACACTGAAAGAGTGTCCTTGCGCCCAATATGAGTTCCCCAATACAGTACTCCCCCATAGCCAGTTTGTTGAGGTTAGAGAAGCAGACCAACCAGAAGGTTTCCGGATCGAAACCCAGGTCCAACAGGTTGTGAACATAAGGACAGTGGGACCTCAGGGCTTTTGCTAAGGAAAAAGTGTTTCCAGAGACTACAGAGCATTTAGACTATACGACACTGTCCTAAGGTATACATAGTGCATTTGTCAATAATACAGAAGATTCATATTGATTGTCAGAGATTGTGTCCCAAATGGCACCCATATACACTATGTGATCATTTAAAAAAATGTATGTTTTTATTCGTCTAATGTTTATACTTTTTAACTCTGCATAATTGGGAAAGGGATCGTAAGTAAGCATTTCACTGTAAAGCCTACGCCTGTTGTATTTGGCGCATGTGATGAATTAAAATGTTATTTCATTTTGATTTGGGATACAGAAGAGGCTTGCTCAGGGGTTTTGCTCTGAGGTTGAGTTACACTGCTTTCAGACATTTTTATCAGAAATGTCATGACGGAGACATATCATTCACTAGCGATGTAGTATACACTTTGAAATTGTGGGGTAGGTTGTGTAGACAGCGGGCGAAAATAATGCAATTTAATATCAGGCAGCACCAAGCAAACAGTGGACGTCCTATATGGAATTACTTTTGTCCTTTTAATACCAAGCAAACCTTTTGAATGAGAAAATTCACAAAAAAATTGATGGACAGAAAAACATTCACCCAAAAGTATTGAGGGCTAAATAAAATTGCAAATAAATAATTTTGAGAGACAAAAACAAATGAATTGCAAATGGATGCAAAAGAAAAAAGTGAAACCATTGCAATGAAACGCTTCCCTCTTTGCCTATAATTTTTTATTTGGTTACACTACCGGTCAAAAATGTATAACACCTACTCATTCAAGGGTTTTTCTTTAGTTTTCCTATTTTCTACATTGTAGAATAATAGTGAAGACATCAAAACTATGAAATAACACACATGGAATCATGTAGTAACCAAAAAAAAGTGTTAAACAAATCCAAATATATTTTATATTTGAGATTCTTCAAATAGCCACCCTGTGCCTTGATTACAGCTTTGCACACTCTCGGCATTCTCTCAACCAGCTTCATGAGGTAGTCACCTGGAATGCATTTCAATTAACAGGTGTGCCTTGTTAAAGGTTCATTTATGGAATTTCTTTCCTTCTTAATGTGTTTGAGCTAATCAGTTGTGTTGTGGCAAGTTAGGAGGGATTTTCAGAAGATAGCCCTATTTGGTAAAAGATCAAGTCCATATTATGGCAAGAATACAGTGGCGTGCCGTGGCCTGGGGCCTGGACCTTCAGTGAGGTCCTACACAGTCCCACCCAAATTAATCCACCTCTTATTACCATCATTATGATGCCATGGCTCTAGACACTATACATTTAGACAGAATCGCAGTATAACCAGGAGTTGCGTCACCTTGAAATTGACATTTTTATTCAGAGAATTGCAGGGGAAGAGTACAATACCTTTTCATTGTGCAGCTCCATTGCCCTGCGCGCTTGTTCGTTGGGCTGTAGATCCACTCGGGTGTCCCCAAAAGTTTTCAAAAGCACCATTGCTTGTAAGAGCCCAGCCGTATTTTGGTGTCTCGTTGCTGCCTTGGTTAGACAACTCAAGTTTGCAAAGACAGTGTGGCTCCAAACACCAAATCGATCACTTGCAAATAATAGGCATTCCCAGCAGTACAGTTTGCAGTGCTTCTCGGAGCCTGTGAGCCATTGATAGCGCTCGTAGTTGGAACTTTGAAAGTGGCGAACGAACCCCTTTCCCGCCTGTGACAGGCTTTGTAGCGTCGGCCGACCTCTCCTGACAATGTCTAACTTTTCTTGAAAAGTTTGTCTTGAGAATGGGGTTATAATTATATCCTCGACCAAATCGATATCTTCTCCTCCTTCCGCCATTGTGGGTTGAAAAAACAGCTTAGTAGTAGGCAAATTAATTTGTTTATCAAATTCAGTTTCCTAGTTCTGAGGTTCTGCATAGACCTGCCCCTCAATATTGGTAATCCAATCAAAACACGTGCACGCACTACGCCTGCTAGCTGGCTCCTGTGTAACACTGGAGCCAGCCAGCAGGCATACAATAGCCAACTCTAAAGCTGATTGGTTGACACTAAATTTTAATTTCCATTCACTTTAAGCTACAACTGTTGATTCTGAAGGCCTGAGGGCAGATTTTAGACCCCTGGCAAAACATGATGGCTGAATATGATTGGATAAAAGATCTAACATAAAGACCAGCCCTCCAAATCTCAACCTGGGGCTAGAAGCAGTGAAACCAAGAGGAAAGCTATGAAGAGTATAACTCTTACTCTGGGGAATAATTTAATACATATTTGTGGGAAAATATATATTTTTTAAAATTATATTCTGATGATGTTTAAGCCAGCAGAGAAGGCCTTGCTGGCCCTGACGGCCCACCACTGCAAGAATAGCTCAAATAAGCAAAGAAAAATGTCCATCATTACTTTAAGACATGAAGGTCAGTCAATACGGAAAATTACAAGAACTTTGAAAGTATCTTCAAGTGCAGTCGCAAAAACCATCAACCGCTATGATGAAACTGCCTCTCACGAGGACCGCCACAGGAATGGAAGACCCAGAGTGGGCCGGATAACTTGCTAGCAACTTGTTTGTTACTGTATAAACTAGCTTGATTGCTAATTTCAGAAGTTAAATGTGTCAACTGTATCCCCTGAACTATTATCTTCAGCACCTAACTATGTTAGCTAGCTAACAGGCTAAGAAGCTAGGTAGCAAGTTGAGTCACACAAATTAATGTGGACATTTCTAGATAGCTGTAGTGCAACATAACCAAAGCAAAAACAAACGTTTTCTAAACACATCAATCTATGCATATACGGCCAAGAACAATAGCTCCAAGTTATATGTATTTGTAAAATTTGAAGAGACAAAAGATGGACATGACATTTCCTTAACATTCTTTGTGTTAATCCTTGGGGAGAGTTGACAAAGCTGTTGCTTGACTCAATAGTGTTAAAGCTGCAAGAAATGGGAATTAATGCATATAGCTTTTCCTTGCTAATGTCAACTGGAAAATTACAGGCATAAAGATGTGTTTAATTAGTTAATTGATTAGTCATGTCCATAGCAATCAGTATTTTAAGGATATACCCTTACTGTACACTTGGAGACCTGTGATAGAGACAATGTCCTACAGTGAACCGTTATTATTGTCCATTGAAGAATCACGGGTGTTCAAGTAACAGGTTACAATTTCCACAAAGTATTCAACTCATTTCCTTGATAATGCTTTCCAACATAAGATTAGCAGAACGTCACTAAAGAGCAAGAACATTTCTGTATTGTAATTCAATTTGCAGAACATCTTGAACATGTGTCTGGTAACAAATTTGCACTATAAACTTGGTCCGCCACAGGAGTCGCTAGAGCGCGATGGGACAAGGATATCCCTGCCGGCCAAACCCTCCCCTAACTCGGGCAACGCTGGATTAATTGTGCGGCGCCCCATGGCAGCGCTCCTGGTCGCGGCCGGCTGCGACAGAGCCTGAACTCTAACCATGATCTCTAGAGCCACAGCTAGTACTGCAATGGAGTGCCTTAGACCACTGCACCACTCAGGAGGCCCAAATTTGCACAATAAACTTGACTGAACGCAGTTCAGCGACAATAGATGAATCTGCTCTCAATCTTATCGGTACAGTTATAAATATTAGTAGTATTATTGGAGACAATGTGATATTCCTCCTCGGCCTCTCTCAGCTATGTGAAAAGGTCATCAGCCAGAATCGCCTGTGAAAAAAAAGACTATAAATTATCCAAAGAGGTTAACATGGGTGGAAACCACCCGAGCCTTTGTTGTGGCCTGCACACAGCCGGCGTCTAAGCAGGCCTCTTTTCAGGTGAGTTCTGCGGCTCTGGCCTCGCAATCTGCTTTGAGACACGGCAGAGGACGGATCATTCCGGCGATTGTGATAGGGAGTTCGATGAGAAGACATTTTCAGTGGGGAGAACAAGTATTTGATAACCTGCAAAATCGGCAGTGTTTCCTACTTACAAAGCATGTAGAGGTCTGTAATTTTTATCATAGGTACACTTCAACTGTGAGAGACGGAATCTAAAACAAAAATCCAGAAAATCACAATGTATGATTTTTAAGTCATTAATTTGCATTTTATTGCATTATTGCATTGCATTGACAGAGTCACACCCTGACCTAACCAAACATAGAGAATAATAAGGATCTCTAAGGTCAGGGTGTGCAAAATAGTGGGCAAATGTTGCACAATCCAAGGCAAGAATCCACAAAGCGTCTCAGAGTAGAAAATTGGTTGAAAATACTGAGAATAGAGACATTTTACTCCTACTCCTATGGGTAAAAAAAAAAACTATGCATGAAGCCTCTTTAGTCGTGAATCTCACCTAGTCGACAGATATTTATGACACCTCATGAGCTTTACTAACCAGTTAAGAGTTACCAGCAGGTGTCGTGATAATTGAAAAATGTCAGTGGAGTCAGTGGTTTCTACGCCACTTGCAATTGGTTTAGAGTTGATCAATACATAATCTAGACCTACATGCAACAGTAACTCTTGTGCATTTGACAATGATTTCACATTATGCTTATTTCACATGAATTGCACAAATACTTATAACCACTACGCTAATAAATAAACATGTTTTTCTTTCGATTATTTAATGACCTACATTATATTTCAAGTTCTCACTTTGGAGCGAAATATCACGTTGTCCAAAAATATGCCTAAATTGGGCATGCCTATAAATTCGGCAATTGGAAGGCATCTAGGGCTTATGTTAACTTTCATTGTGTTCAGTTCAAACAATGTATCTGGAGTATTTCTTCCTGTCTTATCCGGTGTCCTGTGTGAATTTAAGTATGCTCACTCCTGAGTCCTAGGACCATGCCTCAGGACTACCTGGCCTGATGACTCCTTGTTTGATCGGAGGGTAAGGGCTAGGGCCATCATTCCCCCCAGAAATGTCCGGGGACTTGCAGGTGCCTTGGTGGAAGAGTGGGGTAACATCTCACAGCAACTGGCAAATCTGGTGCAGTCCATTTGACCCCCCCCCCCCCCCCCCCCCCCCCCCCCTTTGTTCAGGGACACATAATTCAATTTCTGTTAGTCACATGTCTGTGGAATTTTTTCAGTTTATGTCTCAGTTGTTGAATCTTGTTATGTTCATACAAATATTTACGCATGTTAAGTTTGCTGAAAATAAACGCAGTTAAGGACGTTTTTTTTTTTGCTGAGTTTAGGTGTACTAGCCAATTATTTTAAGTCGCTCGGATTTAACAAATGAGGATGAACTGTCATTGCAAAACCGGTTGACCAATAGAGGGGCATCAATGAATGTGTCAAAACTTTTCAAAGAAAAGGCAGCGAAAGCAAAGGGCAGGGTAACATAACCAAAAAAAAAGCAACGATGGAAGCTTTTCATCGCAATTGCATTATCATTTAAAAGGTTTCAAAGATATATATTTTTGCATTAATATATAATTCATTTGTTCTTGCCTTTCAAAATTATTTCCTTGCAACATTATTTATTTGGGTATCAATACTTTTGGGTTAATGTTTTGCTTTCAATATCAGTATTTTGGATTGCAATAAGAATTTTGTTCTCAAATTAAAAAAGTTTGCTTGATTTTAAGTCACAAATGTAATTCCATGCTCCTAAAGACATTAGGCAACGTTACCAATAGGTCCCTTTAGGCATATTCACACTGCACCTTATCCCAGGGCTAAGAACCTCTTAGGGAGATTTTAGGCCGCAACTAAGCGAGTGTTCATATTTTCACATTTTAAAATGGGCTTGCGCCAACCTTAGCCCAGGGCTAGCCAGCTCTGCTCCAGAGCAGGGTTAGCACCGGATTTCAGGGCTAGCCCCAGAAACACAGTGCCAAAATAGCCAGTGTGAAACAGGGCTAAGAACCATGCCCAGAAAGCTCACTGTCCAATCAAAAATGCTGCACCGTCACCTAATTTACATATATTCGTGATGCCTGTAATGCATTCTGCAAGTTATTTTGTTAAGTAAATTCATACTACTTCATCCGTGCAAAAACATTGGTTGCAATGCCTAACAAAAATGGTTGCTGTGCAGGCTGGCTAACGTCTTCTAATTTAGCCAACTAAAGCTACAAACTCTCTGGAAGGGGGGGCAAACACTCCATTTGTCTGTTTTTATAACTTTTCTATTTACATTTAATTGGATATATCCATTAAATATTTTTGCATGATTTCACCTGGATCAGAAAAGTTGTATTGATGTCTCATTTGTGGTCAGCATTCTCTGTATTGTGGCAAGATCGAAATTCAAAAGTGAAACATTGTTTCGTAGGTCAGACAGCAAGATTTATACAAACCATCACTGTTGGAAATCAAATGCTAGGCTAGAAGCAAAAGGAAATAAGGTGCTAATAAAAGTCTCATTACTTATAACATTGTGTCCAGGGCTTTGGAATACAAGTGTGAATCCTTAGCCCAGGGTTAATAAATGCTTGTGTGACCACAGGCTAGCTAGCATTGTGAAAAGGCCTTTTTAGAGTTTTGGCGAGACGTTATCCCACTGACATCCTATCCTCCAAGCCCTTGCTTCCAACTCCTTACCTCTGCAATCATGCGATTGGTGTCTCCCAGGAAGAGCAAGTTGAGAGCCTCCTCCTCGTTGGCTGATTGATGGAGTGACAGGTTTCTCAGGTGTATGTTCTGGTCCGGGTCTTCCATGATGGTAACTTTCCTGTAGAGGCAAGATGGCAAGCACACACACAAATTTCACCAGCCTGAGATATTTTTTAATGAAAAAAATAGGCTGTTCATAATATCTGTTCAAAACTCAAACTCCAAAAGGGATCCATAGTGAGTAATGTGAGTATATAACGTATTCCTTTTTGCTTACTGTAATTTTAGCTTTATGTGAATGTGTGATATCTTAAATATCTGTGATTTATACATCATAAAAAATTGGCCTAATGACACTAACTCCACATTGAGGCTATTTAATAAGGTTACATAATTCCCCCCTCCCAGAGGCCAGCCTTCAATCCAAACAAACTGCATCTGCAAGGCTATGTCCCAAATGGCACCCTACTCCCTATATAGTACACTACTTTTCCCTATAAAGTGCACTTTTGGTTCAAAAGTAATGTGCTACATAGGGAACAGGGTGCCATTTGGAACACAGTCCAAGTCACTGGGCTACAGCTACAGCCCAGCGCCCTAGTCCGCTGTACACATGCTGTATCTACCCCATTCCCAGATTCTAATGTGATAGACAGATACAATCTGTATGCGTTCCAAATGGTACTATATTCCCTTTACTGTATAGTGCACTATTTTTGACCAGAGCCCTATGGGTGCACTATGTAGGGAATAGGGTGCCATTTAGGATGCAGGCTCTGAAAAACAAACAGTGGATGAGTTATTGCCCACATCAAGTGACATCAAATAGAGATGGCTTGTACAGATGCTGGGTGTCACATCCTAGGCCACAACCAGCAAAAACATCCCACAGGATTGATTGACTGACAGGGTCGAAGAGGATGAGAGGGCTGAGTGAAAGTTTGAAATCATGCAAATGGGTGATTGACATGTTGTTAACACAACGTCACACAATTATTATTATTATTTATTTTTTTAATTCACCTTTATTTAACCAGGTAGGCTAGTTGAGAACAAGTTCTCATTTGCAACTGCGACCTGGCCAAGATAAAGCATAGCAAATCGACACATACAACAACACATGGAATGAACAAAACATACAGTCAATAATACAGTAGAACAAAAGAAAACAAAAAGTCTATATACAGTGAGTGCAAATGAGGTAAGATTAGGTGAGTTAAGGCAATAAATATGCCATGGTTGCGAAGTAATTACAATATAGCAATTAAACACTGGAATGGTAGATGTGCAGAAGATGAATGTGCAAGTAGAGATACTGAGGTGCAAAGGAGCAAGATAAATAAATAAATACAGTATGGGGATGAGGTAGGTAATGTAGGATAGTTCTTGACCTTCCCTGCTAATGTTCGGTCATCAACGGTCATGATGACTTTACTGGGGTGCTATCCTTCTTAGCTCCCACTGGATATTACTGTGCCCCGATTCACTTGTATTTAAAAAAAATATGTATTAAACAATAGTGGATAGTACCTCCAACCAATGCTTGCTGATACCAATCAATGATCGTACCTTGGAAATTGTTGGAAATGGGTTATCATTGCGGGATCTTGTTTCACTTGTGAAATGCATTTTGATTCTTCATTAAAACATTCACAAATGTCAAAATGGACATGAATACTGAGTCAGAATGCAATGACAGCGAACACTGTAGGACAGGGGTTCCGAAACCTTTTTGGCCCACGACCCCATTTTGATAGAGTATCTGAAAATTAACGGAACCCCAACCACGTGAAAAAAAATTGTAATTAAAAGCCAATGTTAACTATTTTATTTGGGGCTATGTTAGTCAATTGAAATGTAAAAGTATTTCTGATTGTCTTATCAAGTCACCATCACATATTTCTAATGTGGGGCTATGACAGTCAATTGCAAATTAGTCTAACATAATGTATCTTCTCACCACCACTAATGAGATGGGTGTGTTTGATGCATGTCTCGTAGGAGCTTCTCAAAGTCAGGGGGTGTGGTCGACAGTGCGCACCTCATCTCTGCGGTCACATCCAACCTACGTAGATATTTGATTTTAATGCAGACGAGAGCATTGAATCCAGCTTCATGCAGATATGAGCTGACAATATAATGCTGTTTCTGTTAGAAACATGCTGTAACGACTCTCCTCTTCGTCTGATGATGAGGAATAGGAATCATCGGACCAACACGCAGCATGGTAAGTGTTCATTGTAAATTTAATTAAATAAATTGAACACTGAATGACAAAAAACAACAAAGTGAGTGAACGACACAAAACAGGAAACGACTACCCACAAAACCAATGTGGGCAAGAGCTACCTAAGTATGGTTCTCAATCAGAGACAACGATAGACAGCTGTCCCTGATTGAGAACCACACCCGGCCAAAAACAAATAAATACAAAAACATAGAAAAAAGAACATACTGTAGAATGTCTTATCACACCCTGGCCTAACCAAAATAGAGAATAAAAAGCCTCTCTAATGCCAGGGCGTGACTCCGGCCGCAAAGGTGCGGACTCCGGCCGCAAAACCTGACTCTAAAGGGGAGGGTCCGACCGAGTGGGCCTTCTTTACGGCGGCGGCTCGGGTGAGGGACGTGGACCCCGCTCCACCTCAGTCTTGGCCCACTTAGGTGGCGCCTCCGGACTGAAGGGCGGCTCCGGCGCCTCCGGACTGACGGGCGGGCGGCTCCGGCAGCTCCAACTGACGGGCGGCTCCGGCAGCTCCGGACTGACGGGCGGCTCCGGAAGCTCCGGACTGACGGGCGGCTCCGGAAGCTCCGGACAGACGGGCGGCTCCGGCAGCTCCGGACAGACCGGCGGCTCCGGCAGCTCCGGACAGATGGGCGGCTCCGGCAGTTCCGGACAGACGGGCGGCTCCGGCAGCTCCGGACAGACGGGCGGCTCCGGCAGCTCCGGACAGGAGGGAGGCTCCGGCAGCTCCAGACAGACGGGCGGCTCGGGCAGCTCCAGACAGACAGCGGCTCTGGCCGTGTTTGTGGCAAAACGGCTAACAAAGTCAAGGTATTGGAGTGGCCATCACAACGCCCCTCAATCCTGTAGAAAATGTATGTCCATTTGGAAGACCCATTTGCGACCAAGCATTAACTTCCTGACTGACGTCTTGAGATGTTGCTTCATTATATCCGCATAATTGTCCCTCCTCATGATGCCATCTAATTTGTTTAGTGCACCAGTCCCTCCTGCAGCAAAGCACCCCCACAACACGATGCTGCCACCCCCGTGCTTCATGTTTGGGATGGTGTTATTCGGCATGCAAGCCTCACACTCTTTCCTCCAAACATAACAATTGTCGTTATGGCCAAACAGTTCTATTTTTGTTTCATCGAACCAGAGGACATTTCTCCAAAAAGTACAATCTTTGTCCCCATGTGCAGTTGCAAACCGTAGGCTGACTTTTTTATAGCGGTTTTGGAGCAGTGGCTTCTTCCTTGCTGAGTGGCCTTTCAGGTTAAGTGGATATAGGACTCGTTTTACTGTGGATATAGATACTTTTGTACCTGTTTCCTCCAGCATCTTCACAAGGTCCTTTATGTTGTTCTGGGATTGATTTGCAATTTTCGCACCAAAGTATGTTCATCTCCAAGAGACAGAATGCGTCTCCTTCCTGAGCGGTATGACGGCTGCATGGTTCCATGATGTTTATACTTGCGTACTATTGTTTGTACAGATGAACGTGGTACCTTCAGGAATTTGGAAATTTCTCCCAAGGATGAACCAGACTTGTGGAGGTCTACACATTTTTTTTCTGAGGTCTTGGCTGATTTCTTTTGAATTTCCCATGATGTCAAGAAAAGAGGCACTGAGTTTGAAGGTAGAAATGTCCTTGTTTTTGAAAGAAAACATCAAATTGATCAGAAATACAGTGCAGACATTGTAAATGACCATTGTAGCTGGAAAAGGCAGATTTTTAATGGAATATATTCATAGGCATACACAGGCCCATTATCAGCAACCATCACTCCTGTGTTCCAATGGCACGTTGTGTTAGCTAATGCAAGTTTATAATTTTAGAAAACCCTTTTGCAATTATGTTAGCACAGCTGAAAACTGTTGTTCTGATTAAAGAAGCAATAAAACTGGCCTTATTTAGACTAGTTGAGTATATGGAGCATCAGTATTTGTGAGTTCGATTACAGGCTCAAAATGGCCAGAAACAAATAACTTTCTTTTGAAACTCATCAGTCTATTCTTGTTCTGAGAAATGAAGGCTATTCCATGCGAGAAATTGCCAAGAAACTGAAGATATCATGCAACGCTGTGTATTACTCCCTTCACAAAAAGGGCTCTAACCAGAATATAATGAGCAGTGGGAGGCCCCGGTGCACAACTGAGCAAAAGGTCAAGTACATCAGAGTTTCTAGTTTGAGAAACAGACATCACACAAGTCCTCAACTGGCAGCTTTATTAAATAGTACCCGCAAAACGCCAGATGAGCAGAAGAACATAGACACTGGACAGAGGAAGATTGGAGAAAACTGTTATGGACAGACCATTCTAAGTTTGAGGTGTTCGGATGACAAAGAAGAACATCCGTGAGACGCATAAAAAATGAAAAGATGCTGGAGGTGTGCTTGATGCCAGTTGTCAAGCATGGTGAAGGCAATGTGATGGTCTGCGGGTGCTTTGGTGGTGGTAAAGTGGGAGATTTGTATAGTTTAAAAGGGATCTTGAAGAAGGAAGGCTATCACTCCATTTTGCAACGCCATGCCATACCCTGCGGACGGTGCTTAATTGCAGCCAATTTCCTCCTACAACAGGAAAATGACCCAAAGCTCAGCTACAAACTATGCAATAACTATTTCGGGAAGAAACAGTCAGCTGGTATTCTGTCTATAATGGAGTGGCCAGCACAGTCACCGGATGTCAACCCTATTAAGCTGTTGTGGGAGCAGCTTGACCGTAAGAAGTCAAATCTCTTCAGATGACCTCAACAATTTGACAACTAGAATGTCAAAAGGTCTGCAAGGCTGTAGTTGCTGCAAATGGAAAATTTTTCTTTGAAGGACACAATTATTATTTCAAATAAAAATCATTATTTATAACCGTGTCTTCATCTTGACTATACTTCCTATTCATTTTGCAACAACTTTCTTGTATGTTTTCATGGAAAACAAGGACATTTCTTAGTGACCCAAAACTTTTGAACGGTAGTGTGTGTGTGTGTGTGTGTGTGTGTGTGTGTGTGCATATATATACAGTGCCTTGCGAAAGTATTCGGCCCCCTTGAACTTTTGCCACATTCCAGGCTTCAAACATAAAGATATAAAACTGTATTTTTTTGTGAAGAATCAACAACAAGTGGGACACAATCATGAAGTGGAACGACATTTATTGGATATTTCAAACTTTTTTAACAAATCAAAAACTGAAAAATTGGGCGTGCAAAATTATTCAGCCCCCTTAAGTTAATACTTTGTAGCGCCACCTTTTGCTGCGATTACAGCTGTAAGTCGCTTGGGGTATGTCTCTATCAGTTTTGCACATCGAGAGACTGAAATGTTTTCCCATTCCTCCTTGCAAAACAGCTCGAGCTCAGTGAGGTTGGATGGAGAGCATTTGTGAACAGCAGTTTTCAGTTCTTTCCACAGATTCTCGATTGGATTCAGGTCTGGACTTTGACTTGGCCATTCTAACACCTGGATATGTTTATTTTTGAACCATTCCATTGTAGATTTTGCTTTATGTTTTGGATCATTGTCTTGTTGGAAGACAAATCTCCGTCCCAGTCTCAGGTCTTTTGCAGACTCCATCAGGTTTTCTTCTAGAATGGTCCTGTATTTGGCTCCATCCATCTTCCCATCAATTTTAACCATCTTCCCTTTCCCTGCTGAAGAAAAGCAGGCCCAAACCATGATGCTGCCACCACCATGTTTGACAGTGGGGATGGTGTGTTCAGCTGTGTTGCTTTTACGCCAAACATAACGTTTTGCATTGTTGCCAAAAAGTTCAATTTTGGTTTCATCTGACCAGAGCACCTTCTTCCACATGTTTGGTGTGTCTCCCAGGTGGCTTGTGGCAAACTTTAAATGACACTTTTTATCGATATCTTTAAGAAATTGCTTTCTTCTTGCCACTCTTCCATAAAGGCCAGATTTGTGCAATATACGACTGATTGTTGTCCTATGGACAGAGTCTCCCACCTCAGCTGTAGATCTCTGCAGTTCATCCAGAGTGATCATGGGCCTCTTGGCTGCATCTCTGATCAGTCTTCTCCTTGTATGAGCTGAAAGTTTAGAGGGACGGCCAGGTCTTGGTAGATTTGCAGTGGTCTCATACTCCTTCCATTTCAATATTATCGCTTGCACAGTGCTCCTTGGGATGTTTAAAGCTTGGGAAATCTTTTTGTATCCAAATCCGGCTTTAAACTTCTTCACAACAGTATCTCGGACCTGCCTGGTGTGTTCCTTGTTCTTCATGATGCTCTCTGCGCTTTTAACGGACCTCTGAGACTATCACAGTGCAGGTGCATTTATACGGAGACTTGATTACACACAGGTGGATTGTATTTATCATCATTAGTCATTTAGGTCAACATTGGATCATTCAGAGATCCTCACTGAACTTCTGGAGAGAGTTTGCTGCACTGAAAGTAAAGGGGCTGAATAATTTTGCACGCCCAATTTTTCAGTTTTTGATTTGTTAAAAAAGTTTGAAATATCCAATAAATGTCGTTCCACTTCATGATTGTGTCCCACTTGTTGTTGATTCTTCACAAAAAAATACAGTTTTATATCTTTATGTTTGAAGCCTGAAATGTGGCAAAAGGTCGCAAAGTTCAAGGGGGCCCGAATACTTTCGCAAGGCACTGTATATATATATATATAAATAACACACAATAACCTGATAGAGAAAGAGAACACAGCAAAGGAAAACAGTATAGTAGATGTTAGGTAGACATGTATAGTTTGTATTCAAGGGGCATTCTGGAATTGGGAAAACAACAAAGCGGTCCACTGCCACTGTTTTGTTAAACAGACGAGCAAGAGGGCTGGAGAAATGTATCCACTCAAATTCAGAGACAGAGCTATGGATGCAAGGACTGACCGCCCATGAGATCAAAAGTATTGTTTTAGCCTACAGTGTTTGTTTACAATTGCATTGTTTACAAACAATGTACTAAAACAGGTGTACATTTTGAGATCTGATGGGATATGACAGTTGAACAAAGCTCATGAGGCATTTATAAATTCTTCAAGACTCAATGGTTAAATATAAATGTAAAGGTCATGGATGTACCATTGAATGGCACTCCAGTCTCTTTTCACCTCATTTAACACCTGATTGACTTAACAAAGGGGACATCTCAATAGGTGGTCTAGGTAAGTCATGACATAACACAAGTGGGGAGGTTGGGCCTTCCCTCTTTTGTTCTTCATTGCTCTTCTATTGTTCGTTAAGCAAGTGGGGAGTTCAATGACATCACGTCTTCCCATCAGCCCAACTCTTTGAATGCCTTACTCCATGAAGTTTGCAGTTGTGTCAAAGAAAAAAACTATTTTGCTCAAAAAAACGTTTTTACCCTTTCGTGTGTGTACTTTACTGTATTTATACTTATCAACAGGAAAAGTTCAAAAATCACTGGAGGACTTCTTTAAGTGTGCAAGCCTAATTAGAGTAAAGTAAAGGAAAGAAGGAGGTACTGACGGTAGGTCCTCCAGGCGAGAGGCCTCGTGCCGGGGGTCCAGCAGGTCATAGCCCACCTCGTTGTAGATCTCCAGGTAAGAGATGTGGGTGGTGTACACCATACTGCTGTCCTGTAGACAAGACAATACAATGACCCATTATGGTGGTTATGGTAACACATTTGAAGGTATCTTCATACGGACATAACGCATTCATAAGCCATACATATAATAGGTATGTAATAACATTTTTTTTAAAGTATTATCCACTGCTAATAAAATTGTTGTAGTGTATGGGATATCCAAACTCATTTAGTTGCAAATATAAGTTAGTAATGATTGTTAGATTTTTTATCTCTCTTATCTAGCTACAGAGGCGATATATCAAAAGCCAATTAACAAGTTAATTCTTGGCTTCTTCTGGTATGATTAAATTGGATATCATGCCATTTTCTGCATTTATGTCACTCACATCCTCTGGCTGAAAGCTGGCCTACACACTAGTGAATGTGTGCAATAGCCTAGACTTGACTGAAAATGGGTGTATTTTATTTACAGGCACCCAAAGCAGTTATATGATAAAAGCAGTCTCAACTGGAGTTACAAACTGATTAATATTGGCAACCCACAACTAAAATCTTGCATAATTGCGTCAGAAGCTCAATTTATGTTCTGGGGGAGACTAGAACAAGGAGCAGAAGTAGGGAGGTAGCTCCACCCCCTCTCTCTGCAAGTTTTGGGCAAGTCTATAGGTCACATGTCCCCTCTCCTTGCAAAATTTGAAAGATGCAAGTACTGGCGAAATTGTGATTTGTCCAAATGATCAGTGTAAAAAAAAATCACTACACCTGAATAAAAGTTCCACATTAGATATAATTTATGTTACCTACCTCTGTCCACAAGAGATTACAGCGTGATAGATGCACCACACACAATGCAAATCGCGAGGTACAGTATCGAAAATTTTTCAGTGTGTTAGCTCACAGCATAGCTGTTTTTGTGTGGGGAAAATGTTGTCCAAAGTGAAAATGTAAGTAGAAGGAAAAATTCTCCCCTAAAGGAGTAAATCAGCATAATCCAAAATTACACAGCATTAGGCACATCACACGGCTGACCTGGCTGAAGTGCTGGTAGAGGTAAGAGAGCGTGCGAGGGATGATGCCCCGGTCACTGTAGCGCTCAGCGCCTCCTGTGATGGTGAAGGTCTTCCCGCTACCAGTCTGGCCATAGGCAAAGATGGTACCATTGTATCCCGACAATACACTGTCCAGAAAGATCAAGAACAAGGTGCAAACACACTTCACAGTAACTATACAGGTAATCGTATACAAAATACTATTCTGGTAACTTTCAATCATAAGAGTGGAAAGAGCAAGATGTTGTTATACTGTGGTACAACATTGCTCATCTCATATGTATATACTATATTCTATACCATCTACTGCATCTTGCCTATACTGCACTGCCATCGCTCATTGATATATTTATATATACTGTACATATTCTTATTCATCCCTACATTTGTGTGTATATGGTAGTTGTTGTGATTTTGTTTGATTACCTGTTAGATATTACTGCATTGTCGGTACTAGAAGCATAAGCATTTTGCTACACTCCCATTAACATCTGCTAACCATGTGTATGTGACCAATCAAATTTGATTTGATTTGATACTGTTGTATCCAGCCCACATACTGCCCAGACAAACAAAAAACTCTCAAGCTCAATTTGGCTTCTTGAGAGAGAACTTAAAGGGGCATTTCACTAAAAAATGAAAGTTTGTCTGATGTATTCAGACCTCAAATGTAGACTAATGTCAAGCTGAAACCACATCTAATGACATCGATTGTGTAGATCTAGCTATATGCCTCACTTAACCACTAAATTGAAAATATGAGTACTCTCTAATTTCCTAGTTTAATGTGGTCCTTATTTTTTCCATTCATTTGGGATTGAAACATATAGGCTAGATGGATCTACACAACCAATGTGATGGGACGTGGTTTCAACTTGACATCCGTCAACTTTGGAGATCTGAAAACATCTCACAAACTTTAGATCGAAAGTGTAATGTTCTTTTAACTAGCAGGTGAGACAGAACCCAAATAAACATTTGCCCACCAGTATGAGATGCAAATACAATGGTGTAACTATTCTATAAAGTACAGAGAAAGAGACGCCTCAACAATCCTCAACTGGCAGCTTCATTAAATAGTACCCACAAAACATCAGTCTCAACGTCAACAGTGAAGGGTGACTCCGGGATGCTGGCCTTCTAGGCAGAGTTGCAAAGAAAAAGCCATATCTAAGACTGGCCAATTAAAATAAAAGATTCAGATGGGCAAAAGAACACAGACACTGGACAGAAGAACTCTGCCTAGAAGGCCAGCATCCAGGAGTTGCCTCTTCACTGTTGATGTTGAGACGGGTGTTTTGTGGGTACTATTTAATGAAGCTGCCAGTTGAGGACTTGTGAGGCGTCTGTTTCTCAAACTAGACACTTGTTGTGCACCGGGGCCTCCCACTCCTCTTTCTCTTTCGCTTGGATGTGTCAACCCCTACAAAAATGTCCATTAATTATAATCCACATAATAATTCACTGTTGCTGCAGGATTATTTTCCTGTTGTAGCAAATTGGCAAAAATTAAGATCATAAATCTGTATGTGCTGCAGGCATTACTCACTAAATCTGTATGTGCTGCAGGCATTACTCACTAGACCAGCCTCAGGCACTCAAGACACGTTGGTTTAAGTGGCAGATAGGGAGGGACCACCCCTGCCAAGCCAACGTTATCCCACCATTAAGAGGAAACCAACCTAAAACTCCCCGACACTTGATTGTATTGAAGCTGACACTATAAATCTACAGGAAAATATTGTAGCGAAAGACACACAGCGATGGCCACAGACAGACTGATCTGCCGGTGAGCAGGAATGTCTTGGTTGAGTGAAGGAGGGCCCAAACCCAGTCAGCAGGGTTTTGTGTCTGGTTGGTGTCTTGGTGAGACTATATTTTGGTTTGGCATTCAACAAGACACCACATGTGCAGAAGAGCGACATGGAATGGGAACCTGTAATTGAATGAAATGTAATTCCAAATGGATTGCTAATGAAGGTCCGTGGGAAGAAAAGAAAGGTCTGGGGTAGGATGGCAGAAAACCGGGCTCTTCATTGCGAAATTACAAATGACTGCGAAGGCATACATTCTGTCCTATCCATGATGTCAAATTTAAGGAACCATATGTCAGTTAATACACTTTATAGGCCTATAGCAACAGTATTAGTATTACACTCTGAATCATTGAATTGAAATCTTCCCAAAGATTTCAGCCTCAAACTAGTTTTGTTTGGGACATTCAAACACTTATTTTAGAGCGGTGAGCATTAGCTCTTCCGCTCCTGTACGCCTTCTATGAAAACCTGCTGTACCATCTACAAAAAAGGAAAAAATTGTCTCATTCATCAGTCTATACAAAAAAATACATCCATTCATTCATTAGAAGGGTGGGTTGCTCTGGCTGGGATGAACGTTGTTGGGCAGACACTATGGTCTGCGTTCCAAGCATTCCCCTATTCCCTATAAAGTGCACTACATTTGAAGAGAACCCTAAGGGCACTGGTCAAACTAGTGCACTAAATAGGAAATAGAGGCCCTTTTGGAAACAGCTTATCCCTAACAAGAGTGACTCATGCCTGGTATGGGGAAAAGAGGAAAGACGGACACTGGTTCTGTGTCATAATGACAGGCCTAATGATGCGGCCTGGGCTCAACCACTTAAGCCTGGGTGTTTCCAAACACTTCTTCCTGTTTACACGCCGGTCTTCCTGGAGACGGACAAAGCCCTTCTTAGGGCACTTCACCATCCCTTAGACCTGCTCCTCTCTACTCTCTCTATTTTCCTCCACACCTCTTTATTTATACTGTATTTTAACTCCTTCTCACTTCATACTGTCCTACCAAACTATGAACAATGTTACTTGTAGCCCATGGGGAGATAGTAAATTGGATTTGTGTTACGGCAATAATGAAAAGGGGCATATAAGTTACTGAAGCCCCCAGTGAGCACATCGGACCACTATGCAATTCAATTACTGCCAACATTCAAACAAAGTG
Source organism: Oncorhynchus mykiss (assembly GCF_013265735.2). Taxonomy (NCBI): domain Eukaryota; kingdom Metazoa; phylum Chordata; class Actinopteri; order Salmoniformes; family Salmonidae; genus Oncorhynchus; species Oncorhynchus mykiss. Next base: position 10,962,456 of record NC_048590.1, read on the forward strand.
AAACAGGAAAAGATTAAGGAAAGGGCAGTCAATATATGGTAAGAGAAAGCTATAGAGAGCCTGCAAAGCTGTTTGTCCTGTACAAACTGGGACAGTTTTATCATGGATTATACCCTTGAGTCAGTATGAGTAGTGACTGTCTATATCCATTTCTCTGAGGGCAGTTTTATCATGGATTAGTGAAATGTTATCCAAATAACAAGCCATTTCTGCAGAGCTTAAACACACACCTTTTTCTGCTGGCAACAAACAGGACATGAAAACCTTGTAGAGGACAGTAAAACAACAAATAGCCCAGGCTAAGGACAACTACAAAAATAAAGTGGAAAACAAGAGATCTTCAGTTTCTTGTCAATTTCTCGCATGGAATAGCCTTCATTTCTCAGAACAAGAATAGACTGATGAGTTTCAGAAGAAAGTTATTTGTTTCTGACCATTTTGAGCCTGGAAAACAATCTCAGGCAGGCCTAGCAAAGTCTGGCAACCCTCACAGAGCAAGCCAAAAAGAAAACCAAAGGGAAAAACATGAAGGAAGAGGAACAGTTTGTCAATGAACTCATCACTTTTATCTGTTTTGATAATCACGACTTCTCCACTGTAACAGAAAGCCTGACGGAAAAACTGGAGCTCCAGTCCCTGGATGGAGTGGAAGTGCCAACCATTGAGGAGGAGGAGGTGAGACAGGTCTTCAAGAGAATCAAATCCAACAAGTCTACTGAAGGAATGCTCAGATGAGCTGGCAGACATCTTTTGTACTCTCTTAAACAACTCCCTATCAGAACACATGGTTCCCTCACTCTTGAAGACATCTGAGATCCGACCCGTTCTAAAAAAGAACAATCCAGCGGAGCTGAATGACTATCGTCATGTGGCATTAACGTCAGTCGTTGTGAAATGCCTTGTGGAGTGACGAAATACCCTTGTGGTCTCTGCCTGGCCAACTATGTCCACTGGGTTTCTCTACCTCTGAGCCCATTACGGTGACTGACTCACTGGCTTGCTCTTCGCTCTTCCATCCTTCCTGTCCTCGGGCATCGGGGAGATCTTCGTGGGCTATACTCGGCCTTGTCTCAGGGTAGTAAGTTAGTGGCCTGTTGGTGTGGGGGGCTGTGCTTTGTCAAGGTGTTTGGGGTTTCCTGCCTAGTTGTCCCTGTCCGGGGCTAACCATGCCTCAGGACTGCCTGGTCCAAACTTCCATTTAAGAATAATGGAGGCCACTGTGTTCTTGGGTACCTCAATGCTGCAGACATTTGTTGGTAGCCTTCCCCAGATCTGTGTCTCGAAACAATCCATTCTCGGAGCTCTACGGATAATTCCTTCGACCTCATGGCTTGGTTTATGCTCTGACATGCACTGTCAACTGTGGGATCTTATATAGATATATTACAGTGCCTTGCGAAAGTATTCGGCCCCCTTGAACTTTGCGACCTTTTGCCACATTTCAGGCTTCAAACATAAATATATAAGATTGTATTTTTTTGTGAAGAATCAACAACAAGTGGGACACAGTCATGAAGTGGAACGACATTTATTGGATATTTCAAACTTTTTTAACAAATCAAAAACTGAAAAATTGGGCGTGCAAAATTATTCAGCCCCTTTACTTTCAGTGCAGCAAACTCTCTCCAGAAGTTCAGTGAGGATCTCTGAATGATCCAATGTTGACCTAAATGACTAATGATGATAAATACAATCCACCTGTGTGTAATCAAGTCTCCGTATAAATGCACCTGCACTGTGATAGTCTCAGAGGTCCGTCAAAAGCGCAGAGAGCATCATGAAGAACAAGGAACACACCAGGCAGGTCCGAGATACTGTTGTGAAGAAGTTTAAAGCCGGATTTGGATACAAAAAGATTTCCCAAGCTTTAAACATCCCAAGGAGCACTGTGCAAGCGATAATATTGAAATGGAAGGAGTATCAGACCATTGCAAATCTACCAAGACCTGGCCGTCCCTCTAAACTTTCAGCTCATACAAGGAGAAGACTGATCAGAGATGCAGCCAAGAGAACCATGATCACTCTGGATGAACTGCAGAGATCTACAGCTGAGGTGGGAGACTCTGTCCATAGGACAACAATCAGTCGTATATTGCACAAATCTGGCCTTTATGGAAGAGTGGCAAGAAGAAAGCCATTTCTTAAAGATATCCATAAAAAGTGTTGTTTAAAGTTTGCCACAAGCCACCTGGGAGACACACCAAACATGTGGAAGAAGGTGCTCTGGTCAGATGAAACCAAAATTGAACTTTTTGTTAACAATGCAAAACGTTATGTTTGGCGTAAAAGCAAGACAGCTGAACACACCATCCCCACTGTCAAACATGGTGGTGGCAGCATCATGGTTTGGGCCTGCTTTTCTTCAGCAGGGACAGGGAAGATGGTTAAAATTGATGGGAAGATGGATGGAGCCAAATACAGGACCATTCTGGAAGAAAACCTGATGGAGTCTGCAAAAGACCTGAGACTGGGACGGAGATTTGTCTTCCAACAAGACAATGATCCAAAACTTAAAGCAAAATCTACAATGGAGTGGTTCAAAAATAAACATATCCAGGTGTTAGAATGGCCAAGTCAAAGTCCAGACCTGAATCCAATCGAGAATCTGTGGAAAGAACTGAAAACTGCTGTTCACAAATGCTCTCCATCCAACCTCACTGAGCTCGAACTGTTTTGCAAGGAGGAATGGGAAAAAAATTCAGTCTCTCGATGTGCAAAACTGATAGAGACATACCCCAAGCGACTTACAGCTGTAATCGCAGCAAAAGGTGGCGCTACAAAGTATTAACTTAAGGGGGCTGAATAATTTTGCACGCCCAATTTTTCAGTTTTTGATTTGTTAAAAAAGTTTGAAATATCCAATAAATGTCGTTCCACTTCATGATTGTGTCCCACTTGTTGTTGATTCTTCACAAAAAAATACAGTTTTATATCTTTATGTTTGAAGCCTGAAATGTGGCAAAAGGTCGCAAAGTTCAAGGGGGCCGAATACTTTCGCAAGGCACTGTACATTCCATCGCCATTCATCACCAATGGTGGGGGCAATACATCAATAGGGCTACTCACACCTCTGATTTAACCACTGGCGAGACTGGATTTAAAAAGGTTAAGACCTTCAGGAATCTAGAACATTCCATTAGATCGCAGTAAGTGTGAATCGAAAATCTGAATTCAACAGCTGAAGAAGAAATGTCTCACATTGGAGAAAGACAACCCATGGTTTGAATCAGTGCCCCAGAATGACATGGGGCTACATCCTGGCCCTGAAGCCGGAATCTATATGCTGGTAACTTTTTGAAGAGTAACCGAAGACAGAAGGCTATGGTCTGAGTTAGGACAAAGATATTTGAGCCCTGAGTCAACACAGACATCTCACATGTTGTTTATGTCTCCTAATACTGACGATAATTAAAAGCACTTGCATATTCCATAAATACCCCTATTATGAGTAAGAGGTGGAATTAGGACTAGAGCGCAAGGGAGAGAGGGAGAAATTGAGCAGGGCAGGGGAGGAGAAAGGAAAAGAGAGAGAGAGAGAGAAACATCATTCAGATAACAACATCAAGACCTACATTTGATCGCAGGAAATTCCAAGTAAATGCTCTAGTCTTTGCCTTTCTCCCTTGGGGAGCAAACCCTGAATTAGCCTAACCTTAGGACAAGGGAAAAACTCTCAGACACTATGTAAGAAGAGTAGCCAACCTCAGCCAAGTTTGAAAATACTTGATTTGAGAGATTGACAACGATAAGAAGAACATTTTACATCAGCGGTAATTCTGCTGATTTGACCACTAAGTGTGCCATCAATTAAAAAGATCTAAACTCAGCAAAGAAAAGAAACGTCCCTTTTTCAGGACCCTGTCATTCAAACAATTTGTAAAAATCCAAATAACTTCACAAATCTTCATTGTAAAGGGTTTAAACATTGTTTCCCAAGCTTGCTCAATGAACCATAAACAATTACTGAACATGAACCTGTGGAACGGTCATTAAGACACTAACAGATTACAGACGGGAGGCAATTAAGGTCACAGTTATGAAAACTTAGGACACGAAAGAAGCCTTTCTACAGACTCTGAAAAACACCAAAAGAAAGATAGCCAGGGTCCCTGCTCATCTGCGTGAACGTGCCAAAGGCATGCTGCAAGGAGGCATGAGGACTGCAGATGTGGCCAGAGCAATAAATTGCCATGTCTGTACTGTGAGACTCCTATGAAAGCACTACAGAGAGACAGGACGGAAAGCTGATCATCCTCACTGTGGCAGTCCACGTGTAACAACACCTGCACAGGATCAGTACATCCGAACATCACACCTGCGGGACAGGTACAGGATGGCAACAACAACTGCCCGAGTTACACCAGGAACACACAATCGCTCCATCAGGGCTCAGACTGTCCGCAATAGGCTGAGAGAGGCTAGACTGAGGGCTTGTAGGCATGTTGTAAAGCAGGCATCACCGGCAACAACATCACCGGCAACAACATCGCCTATGGGCACAAACCCACCGTTGCTGGATCAGACAGGACTGGCAAAAAAGTGCTCTTCACTGACGAGTCACGGTTTTGTCTCACATGGGGTAATGGTAGGATTCACGTTTATCGTCGAAGGAATGAGCGTTACGCTGAGGCCTGTACTCTGGAGCGGGATCGATTTGGAGGTGGAGGGTCTGTCATGGCCTGGGGCAGTGTGTCACAGCATCATCGGACTGATATTGTTGACATTGCAGGCAATCTCAATGCTGTGCGTTGCAGGGAAGACATCCTCCTCCCTCATGTGGTACCCTTCCTGCAGGCTCTACCTGACATGACCCTCCAGCATGACAATGCCCCCAATCCATACTGCTCGTTCTGTGCATGATTTCCTGCAAGACAGGAATGTCAGTGATCTGCCATGGCCAGTGAAGAGCCCGGATCTCAATCCCATTGAACACGTCTGGGACCTATTGGATTGGAGGGTGAGGGCTAGGGCCATTCCCCCCAGAAATGTCCGGGGACTTGCAGGGGCCTTGGTGGAAGAGTGGGGTAACATCTCACAGCAAGAACTGGCAAATCTGGTGCAGTCCATGAGGAGAAGATGCACTGCAGTACTTAATGCAGCTGGTGGCCACACCAGATACTGACTGTTATTTCTGATTTTGATCCCCCCCTTTGTTCAGAGACACATTATTCCGTTACTGTTAGTCACATGTCCATGGAACTTGTTCAGTTTATGTCTCAGTTGTTGAATCTTGTTATGTTCATACAAATATTTACACATGTTAAGTTTGCTGAAAATAAACACAGTTGACAGTGAGAGGACGTTTCTTTTTTTTCTGAGTGTATGTGAGTCATTGATAATACTCTAAATTGTCCAATTCCCAAAATGTAACATATATCGTATGAAAACAAGCCAGTTATCTAATAGGCTAGCCTACATCTGTGGTTACCAACCTTTTCTGCGTCAAGATCACTTTAAGTCCAAATGAAAGCTGAGATCTACCCCTCCGAATTGAATTTTAAAAACATGACTTAAAAAGCATAAGCAATACTAACCAACTTAAAAACTGGTTAATTGGCTAATGTTGAGGTTTGTGCACTAGGCCCAATATATTTCTTGGCTACACCTGAATTGCCCTGCCAATGTTGTTCTTCTCAGAACACTGAGATTATATATACAATACCAGTCAAAAGTTTGGACATACCTATTCATCTATGTTTTAACTATTTTCTACATTGTAGTGAACACATCAAAACTATGAAATAACACACATGGAATCATGTAGTAGGCAAAAAAAGAGTTCAAATCAAAATATATTTTATATTTGAGATTCTTCAAAGTAGCCACCCTGTGCCTTGATGACAGCTTTGCACACTCATGGCATTCTCTCAACCAGCTTCATGAGGTAGTCACCTGGAATGCATTTCAATTAATGGGTGTGCCTTGTTAAAAGTTAATTTGTGGAATTTCTTTCCTTCTTCTTAATGCGTTTCAGCCAATCAGTTGTGTTGTGACAAGGTAGGAGGGTATACAGTCTTTTACCCTATTTGGTAAAATACCATGTCCATATTATGGCAAGAACAGCTCAAATAAGCAAAGAGAAATGACAGTCCATCATTACTGTAAGACATGAAGGTCAGTCAATATGGAAGATTTCAAGAACTTTGAAAGTTTTTTCAAGTGCAGTCGCAAAAACCATCAAGCGCTATGATGAAACTGGCGTTCATGAGGACCACAACAGGAAAGGAAGACCCAGAGTTACCTATACTGCAGATTATAATAGTTCCCAGCCTCAGAAATTGCAGCCCAAATTAATGCTTCAGAGTTCAAGTAACAGAAACATCAACCGTTCAGAGGAGACTGCGTGAATCAGGCCATCATGGTCGAATTGCTGCAATGAAACCACTACTAAAGGACACCAATAAGAAGAAGAGGTAACTTAAGGGAAACTTAAATCAGTTCTACCAAATCTCTATCAACATGTTAAATGTGCAACCAGAGGGGAAAACAATTCAAGATCACCTGTACTCCACACACAGAGACGCATACAAAGCTCTCCCTCGCCCTCCATTTGGTATATCCAACCACAACTCTATCCTCCTGATTCCGGCTTACAAGAAAAAATTAAAGCAGAAAGCACCAGTGACTTGGTCTATAAAAAAGTGGTCAGATGAAGCAGATGCTAAACTACAGGACTGTTTCGCTATCACAGACTAGAACATGTTCCGGGATTCTTCCAATGACATTGAGGAATACACCACATCAGTCACTGGCTTTATCAATAAGTGCATCGAGGACGTCGTCCCCACAGTGACTGTATGTACATACCCCAACCAGAAGCCATGGATTACAGGCAACATTCGCACTGAGCTAAAGGGTAGAGCTGCCGCTTTCAAGGTGCGGGACTCTAACCCGGAAGCTTACAAGAAATTCCGCTATGCCCTGCGACGAACCATCAAACAGGCAAAGCGTCAATAAAGGGCTAAGATTGAATCATACTACACCGGCTCCGACGCTCGTCGGATGTGGCAGGGCTTGCAAACTATTACAGACTACAAAGGGAAGCACAGCCACGAGCTACCTAGTGACACGAGCTTACCAGACGAGCAAAATCACTTCTATGCTCGCTTCGAGGCAAGCAACACTGAGGCATGCATGAGAGCATCAGCTGTTCCGGACGACTGTGTAATCACGCTCTCCGTAGCCGACGTGAGTAAGACCTTTAAACAAATCAACATACAAAAGGCTGCGGGGTCAGACGGATTACCGTCTGGTCCAAGCATGTGCTGACCAACTGGCAGGTGTCTTCACTGACATTTTCAACATGTCCCTGAATGAGTCTGTAATACCAACATGTTTCAAACAGAACACCATAGTCCCTGTGCCCAAAAGATAAAAGGCAACATGCCTAAATGACTACAGACTCGTAGCACTCACGTCCGTAGCCATTAAGTGCTTTGAAAGGCTGGTAATGGCTCACATCAACACCATCATCCCAGAAACCCTAGACCCGTTCCAATTTGCACACCACCCAAACAGATCCACAGATGATGCAATCTCTATTGCACTCCACACTGCCCTTTCCCACCTGTACAAAAGGAACACCTATGTGAGAATGCTATTCATAGACTACAGCTCAGCGTTCAACACCATAGTACCCTCAAAGGTCATCACTAAGCTAAGGAACCTGGGACTAAACACCTCCCTCTGCAACTGGATCCTGGACTTCCTGACGGGCCGCCCCCAGGTGGTGAGGGTAGGTAGCAACACATCTGCCTCGCTGATCCTAAACACTGGAACTCCCCAGGGATGCATGCTTAGTCCTCTCCTGTACTCCCTGTTCACCAATGACTGCTTGGCAGGCACGACTCCAACAACAGCATTAAGATTGCAGGCGACACAACAGTGGTAGGCCTGATCACCGACGAGACAGCCTATAGGAGGTCAGAGACCTGGCGGGGTGGTGCCAGAATAACAACCTATCCCTCAACATAACCAAGACTAAGGAGATGATTGTGGACTACAGGAAAAGGAGCACCAAGCATGCCACCATTGTCATCGACGGGGCTGTAGTGGAGCAGGTTGAGAGCTTCAAGTTCCTTGGTGTCCACATCAACAACAAACTAGAATGGTCCAAACACACCAAGACAGTCGTGAAGAGGACACAACAAAGCCTATTCCCCCTCAGGAAACTAAAAAGATGGCATGGGTCCCCAGATCCTCAAAAGGTTCTATGGCTGCAACATCGAGAGCATCCTGACCGGTTGCATCACTGCCTGGTACGGCATTGCTCGGCTTCCGACCGCAAGGCACTTCAGAGGGTAGTGCGTATGGCCCAGTACATCACTGGGGAAAAGCTGCCTGTCATCCAGGACCTCTACACCAGGCAGTGTCAGAGGAAGGGGAAGGCCCAAAAAAGGAGGAAGGCCCTAAAAATTGTCAAAGACACCAGTCATAGACTGTTCTCAATACTACTGCATAGCAAGCGGTACCAGAGTGCCAAGTCTAGGACAAAAAGGCTTTTCAACAGTTTTTACCCCAAAGGCATAAGACTCCTGAACAGGTAACCAAATGGTTGCCCGGACTATTTGCATTGTGTTTATCATATATGCATAGTCACTTTAACTATACATTCATGGACATACTACCTCAATTGGCCCGACCAACCAGTGCTCCTGCACATTGGCCAACCCAGGCTATCTGCATTGTGTCCCACCACCTGCCAACCCCTATTTTTACACTACTGCTACTCTCTGTTCATCATATATACATAGTCACTTTAACCATACCTACATGTACATACTAACTCAATAAGCCTGATTAACCGGTGTCTGTATATAGCCTTGCTACTGTTATTTTCAAATATCTTTTATTGTTGTATTTCTTTACACACACACACACACACACACACACACACACACACACACACACACACACACACACACACACACAGCTTTTATTCACACTATTGGTTAGAGCCTGTAAGTAAGCATTTCACTGTTGTATTCGGCGCACGTGACAAATAAACTTTGATTTGATTTGATGAGATGGAAAAGCATTCCAGGTGAAGCTGGTTGAGAGAATGCCAAGAGTAGGTACAGCTGTCAAGGCAAAGGGTGCCTACTTTGAAGAATTGAAAATATATTTTGATTAGTTTTACACTTTTTTGCTTACTACATGATTCCATATCAAATCAAATTGTATTTGTCAAATGCGCCGAATACAACCTTACCGTGAAATGCTTACTTACAAGCCCTTAACCAACAATGAAGTTCAAGTTAAGAAAATATTTACTAAATAAACTAAAGTAAAAAATGTAAAGCAATAATAAAATAACAATACCCTCCAAACTCGTCATCAAGCTCGAGACCCTGGGTCTCGACCCCGCCCTGTGGAACTGGGTACTGGACTTCCTGACAGGCCGCCCCCAGGTGGTGAGGGTAGGTAACAACATCTGCACCCCGCTGATCCTCAACACTGGGGCCCCACAAGGGTGCGTTCTGAGCCCTCTCCTGTACTCCCTGTTCACCCACGACTGCGTGGCCACGCACGCCTCCAACTCAATCATCAAGTTTGCGGACGACACAACAGTGTTAGGCTTGATTACCAACAACGACGAGACGGCCTACAGGAAGGAGGTGAGGGAGTGTGGTGTCAGGAAAATAACCTTACACTCAACGTCAACAAAACTAAGGAGATGATTGTGGACTTCAGGAAACAGCAGAGGGAACACCCCCCTATCCACATCGATGGAACAGTAGTGGAGAGGGTAGTAAGTTTTAAGTTCCTCGGCGTACACATCGTGAAGAAGGCGCAGCAGCGCCTCTTCAACCTCAGGAGGCTGAAGAAATTCGGCTTGTCACCGAAAGCACTCACAAACTTCTACAGATGCACAATCGAGAGCATCCTGTCGGGCTGTATCACCGCCTAGTACGGCAACTGCTCCGCCCACAACCGAAGGCTCTCCAGAGGGTAGTGAGGTCTACACAACACATCACCGGTGGCAAACTACCTGCCCTCCAGGACACCTACACCACCCGATGTCACAGGAAGGCCATAAAGATCATCAAGGACAACAACCACCCGAGCCACTGCCTGCTCACCCCGCTATCATCCAGAAGGCGAGGTCAGTACAGGTGCATCAAAGCTGTGACCGAGAGACTGAAAAACAGCTTCTATCTCAAGGCCATCAGACTGTTAAACAGCCACCACTAACATTGAGTGGCTGCTGCCAACACACTGACTCAACTCCAGCCACGTTAATAATGGGAATTGATGTAAAATATATCACTAGCCACTTTAAACAATGCTACTTAATATAATGTTTACATACCCTACATTATTTATCTCATATGTATACGTATATACTGTACTCTATATCATCTACTGCATCTTTATGCAATACATGTATCACTAGCCACTTTAAACTATGCCACTTTGTTTACATTCTCATCTCATATGTATATACTGTACTCGATACCATCTACTGCATCTTGCCTATGCCGCTCTGTACCATCACTCATTCATATATCTTTATGTACATATTCTTTATCCCTTTACACTTGTGTGTATAAGGTAGTAGTTTTGGAATTGTTAGCTAGATTACTCGTTGGTTATTACTGCATTGTCGGAACTAGAAGCACAAGCATTTCGCTACACTCGCATTAACATCTGCTAACCATGTGTATGTGACAAATAAAATTTGATTTGATTTTAATGAGACTATATACAGGGGGTGACGTCAAAGTGCAGGGGTACAGGTTAGTCGAGGTAATTTGTACATGCAGGTATGGGTAAAGGTGGGGCGGTGTCAATGTAAATAGTCCGGTGGCCATTTGATTAATTGTTTAGCAGTCTTATAGCTTGGGGGTAGAAGCTGTTAAGGAGCCCTTTGGTCCTATACTTGGCACTCCGGTACCGCTTGCCGTGCAGTAGCAGAAAGAACAGTCTATGACTGGAAGCTTTGACAACAACATTTTCTCTGACACAGCCTAGTATATAGGTCCTGGATGGCAGGAAGCTTGGCCCCAGTGATGTACTGGGCCATACGCACTACCCTCTGTAGCGCCTTGCGGTTAGATGCCGAGCAGTTACCATAACAGGCGGTGGTTAGAATGCTCTCAATGGTGCCGCTGTAGAACTTTGAGGATCTGGGGACCCATGCCAAATCTGTTCAGTCTCTTGAGGGGGAAAAGGTGTGTCTAGCCCTTTCACGACTGTCTTGGTGTATTTAGACCATTATAGTTAGTTGGTGATGTGGACACCAAGGAACTTGAAACTCTCAACCCGCTCCACTACAGCCCCATCGATGTAAATTTGGACCTGTTCTGCCTGCCTTTTCCTGTAGTCCACAATCAGCTCACATTGAGCTACACTGCCAGGTCTCTGACCCCCTCCCTATAAGCTATCTCATCGCTGTCGGTGATCAGGCCTACAACTGTGTCGTCAGCAAACTTAATGTTGGAGTCGTGTTTGGCCATGTAGTCATGGGTGAACAGAGAGTACAGGAGGGCACTAAGCACACACCCCTGATGGGCTCCAGTGCTGAGGATCAGCGTGGCAGATGATATGTTGCCTACCCTCACCACAAGGGGGAGGCCCGTCAGGTAGTCCAGGATGAATTTGCCGAGGGAGGTGTTTAGTCCCAGGGTTCTTAGCTTAGTGATGAGCTTTGTGGGCACTATGGTGTTGAACGCTGAAATGCAGTCAATGAACAGCATTCTCACATTGTTGTTCCTTTTGTCCAGGTGGGAAAGGGCAGTGTGGAGTGCGATTCCGATTGTGTCGTCTGTGGATCTGTTGGGGCGGTATGAGAATTGGAGTGAGTCTCGCGTTTCTGAGATGATGGTGTTGGTGTGAGCCATGACCAGCATTTCAAAGCACTTCATGGCTACCAACGTGAGTGCTACGGGGCGGTAATCATTTAGGCAGGTTACCTTCGGCACAGGGCTGTCTGCTTGAAACATGTTGGTATTCCAGACTCGGTCAGGGAGAGGTTGAAAATGTCAGTGAAGACACTTGCCAGTTGGTCAGCGCATGCTCAGAGAACACATCCTGGTAATTCGTCTAGCCCTGCGGCCTTGTGAATGCTGACCTGTTTAAAAGGTCTTATTCACATCGGCTACAGAGAGCATGATAACACTGTCGTCCGGAACAGCTGATGTTCTCCTGCATGCTTCAGAGTTGCTTGCCTCAAAGCGAGAATATAAGTCATTTATAAGTCTGGTAGGCTTGTGTCACTGGGCAGCTTGCGGCTGTTCTTCCATTTGTCATCCATAACAGTTTGCAAGCCCTGCCACATTCCACAAGCATCGGCGCCGGTGTAGTACAATTCAATAACCCTGTATTGACGCTTTGCCTGTTTGATGGTTCCTCAGAGGGCTTAGCAGAATTTCTTATGAGCGTCCGGGTTAGAGTCCCGCTCCTTGAAAGCGGCAGCTCTACCCTTTAGCTCAGTGCAGATGATGCCTGTAATCCATGGCTTCTGGTTGGGGTATGTACGGTCACTGTGGGGACGACGTCATCGATGTACTTATTGATGAAGCCAGTGACTGTACTCCTCAATGCCATCGGAAGTGTCACCGGAACATATTCCAGTCTGTGTTAGCAAAACAGTCCTGTAACTTAGCATCTGCATCCTCTGACCACTTCCTTATTGAGCGAGTCAAATGGTACTTCCTGCTTTAGTTTTGCTTGTAAAAATAAAGCAGGAGGATAGAGTTACGGTCAGATTTGCCAAATGGGGGGCGGGCTTTGTACGAGTCTCTGTGTGTTGATTTAAGGTGGTCTAGAGTTTTTTTTCCCTCTGGTTGCACATTTAACTTGCTGGTAGAAATGAGTGAAAATGGATTTAAGTTTCCATGCATTAAAGTCCCCGGCCACTGGAAGTGCCGCCTCTGGATGAGCATTTCTTGTTTGCTTATGGCCCTATACAGCTTGTTGAGTGCCGTCTTAGTGCCAGCATCGGATTGTTGAAAAATATAGATGAAAAGTATTGGTAAATAGTGTGGTCTACAGCAATCAGGAGATACTCTACCTCAGGCGAGCAAAACCTTAATATTAGATTTTGTGCACCAGCTGTTATTAATAAATAGAGACTGCAACCCCTTGTCTTAACGGACGCAGCTGTTCCATCTTGCCGAAGGAACGAAAACCCCGCCAACTGTATGTTATCCATGTCGTCATTCTGCCACAACTCTGTGAAACATAATATATTACAGTTTTTAATTTCCTGTTGGTAAGATATCCTTGATCAGAGCTCATCCATTTTGTTAACCAATGATTGCACGTTGGCTAATAGGACTGATGATAGAGGGGGTTTACGCACTCGCCTACAAATTCTCAGAAGGCAGCCCAACCTCCGACCCCTTTTCTCCGTCTTTTCTTCACGCAAATGATGGGGATTTGGACCAGTTCCCGAGAAAGCAGTATCTCCTTCGCGTCGGGACTAGTGAAAGAAAAAATCTTCGTCCAGTTCGAGGTGAGTAATCACAAAAGTTATTTTTGGTCATAAGTGACAGAAGCAGCAACATTATGTACAAAATATGTAAAATAATAAGTTACAAACAACGTGAAAAATAGCACAGAAATGGTGGTTTACTGGTAAACTTCAAACATTTCCTGGAATATACCCTCCCTTTGCAACCCTAGTCACAACTATTACTGAAGAGCACTAGAAATTAGGGAGGGGTAGCCCAAAAACTGGGAAATCTACATATAGTAGCACAAAAATGATGATGAGCTTCGGCGAAGGATACCCGCTGCATTGCGGCGTAAGGCTTCTCGCATGCACAGGATAGCAGAGTGTGTGACCCCATCTGCTAGCTCACCACTTTGTGGTTTGGACCAAAAATCACTGCCTCCCTTCATTTCCATCTCCGCACTAGCTCAGCTTACTGTCAGAGCAACGTGCTACCCGTCAACATGCCTGGCGAAGTCTGTGTGGTCCGGGCCTTGCTGCAACATTGAACAGGGGCCCTAGCGGTGAACGAATGGTGTGTAGGTGATCATTGTTCCTGAGCATTGTCTCAAGATCAGTTTTCCTTTCATTTTTTAGAGTTTGAGGTAAAGGAAGCTGATCATAGATCTGTCATTAGTGGCTATCGGTTTTCAACCTCTTTTTGGTGGAGAAGTTAGGCCCACCTTAAACATTTCACCTGTATCTATAAGTCTAAGTAGTAATCTTGACTGGGAAGCACAGTTTAGAATAGAATGGACCACAGACAATGGAGAAAGCAACTGTACGTGTGTTGAAAAACCCCAATAGGGATTCACACTGCCAAAACAGTGCCTGCCTACAATTGTAGGTAGTTTTCTTTTGGTCGTCCAGTTATTAGGTCTACCTTCGAGAATGTCAGATATCCAACACAGTAGCTTGTTAAAATGGTTAGCATGAAATTAGAACAAAACATTTCAAAGATTCACTCTAAACTTGAAGTTTAAAACAAGTTCACCTGTCTGCCACTGGCTTGGCGATGGCTTCAAATATGTCCTCTTGCTTGACTGTTTGATCAAACACCTCTTGGAACCTGAAGGGAAGTGGGAAAATAAATGAGTTTCCACACACTGTACTTTAAATAGAGGAGAAATCATTACTTCTATACACAGCAGTTAATTAACACTTTGGACCGGGGTTACAGCCTGGACTGAAAATAATGTTCGGTAGAGAATGTAGGCTTAATCGAAGTCCAGGAAACCAGCCCATGATCTCCAGTAGGCCAATACAATGGACAAGCAAAAAAAGGATTTTGAGACAAATATTTGAGACAAATATCTTATTAAATAAACCCCAAACGTGAACTGAAGAACGTACTCCTTAAAGGAGCAATCGGTCACCAGCTGCTGATTTGGTAAACAGCTGAGGGATGGGGATAGAGAAATGTAACCACTCTGTCTATGCCCCTGTTGCTGCTATAACAGCCTCTACTCGTCCGGGAAGGCTGTCCATGAGATGTTGGAAAATTGCTTCCATTCAGCCACAAGAGCATTAGTGAGGTCAGGCACTGATGTTAGACCTGGCTCGCAGTCGGCGTTCCAATTCATCCCAAAGGTGTTCGATGGGGTTGAGGTCAGGGCTCTGTGCAGGCAAGTTCTTCCACACCGATCTCAACAAACAATTTCTGTATGGACCTTGCTTTGTGCACGGGGGCATTGTCATGCTGGTACAGGAAAGGGCCTTCCCCAAACTGTTGCCACAAAGTTGGAAGCACAGAATATCCTTGTATGCTGAAGCAATAAGATTTCCCTTCACTGGAACTAAGGAGCCTAGCCCGAACCGTGAAAAACAGCCCCAGACCATTGTTCCTCCTCCACCAAACTTTACAGTTGGCACTATGCATTCGGGCAGGTAGTGTTTTCCTGGCATCTGCCATACCCAGAATCCTCTGTAAGACTGTGAAGTGTGATTCATCACTCCAGAGAACGCATTTCTACTGCTCCAGAGTCCAATGGCGGCAAGCTTTACACCACTCCAGCCGACGCTTGGCATTGAGCATGGTGATCTTAGGCTTGTGAGGGTCTCCTCGGACTTGGAAACCCATTTCATGAAGCTCCCGACGAACAGTTATTGTGCTCATGTTGCTTCCAGAGGCAGTTTGGAACTCGGTAGTGAGTGTTACAACCAAGGACAACCATTTTTACACACTACGTGCTTCAACACTCGGCGGTTCCATTTTATTTCACCTTTATTTAACCAGGTAGGCTAGTTGAGAACAAGTTCTCATTTACAACTGCGACCTGGCCAAGATCAAGCAAAGCAGTTCGACACATACAACAACACAGAGTTACACATGGAATAAACAAACTTAGTCAATAAATACAATATAAAAGTCGTTATAGGTAGGATAAGGGGGGTGAGGCAATAAATAGGTAATAGTGGCAAAATTTTTACAGTATGGCAAATTAAACACTGGGGTGATAGATGTGCAGAAGATGAGTGTGCAAGTAGCGTTCTGTGACCTTGCGTGGGGCTACCACTTCACAACTGAGCTGTTGTTGTTCCTAAATGTTTCCACTTCACAAAAACAGCACGTACAGTTTACCAGGGCAGCTCTAGCAGGTCCGAAATTTTACCAACTGACTTGTTGGAAAGGTGGCATCCTACGACTGTGCCACATTGAAAGTCACTTTAAGGCCATTCTACTGCCAATGTTTGTCTATGGAGATTGCATGGCTGTGTGCAAAATTGTATACACCTGTCAGCAACAGGTCTGGCTGAAATAGCCGAATCCACTAATTTGAAGGGGTGTCCACATACTTTTCTTTATACAGTGTATTTCTAAGTTATATTATTCAAGAATAAACATATTAATTATATAAAAGTCCCAAAATCATTGTAGCAATCTCATTTACCCCTTTAAATGATTTTCCAAACTGTGGGCATAGTTAGGCTAAGTCATCTTCAAAGCCAGCCACACCCCAAATAATGTCCCAGGGAAGACGGGAAAGATCTATTGGGAGCAGTCCGCCCCTAATGCTCTTCCATGAGGAATTTTATTCCAACAGGCGCAAGGGAACTTCCGCAATCTATTAAAAGGCTGTTGTGGTTAAGAGGCCTCAATAGCCACGGCTGACTACAGAACTGTGAATTGAGGGCTTGGAAGCGTGGCATGAAGGGCTCTGCTCTGTATTGTAAGGACAGCAGCCTTC
Organism: Oncorhynchus mykiss; assembly: GCF_013265735.2. Classification (NCBI taxonomy): domain Eukaryota; kingdom Metazoa; phylum Chordata; class Actinopteri; order Salmoniformes; family Salmonidae; genus Oncorhynchus; species Oncorhynchus mykiss. The sequence goes on from NC_048590.1 coordinate 10,979,082, forward strand.
ACCGCCACAGTGAATCAGACATTGTATCTTTGCCATTAGGTAGGCCTATGTGAAAAGAGAAGTATGCCTATGCTTTTGTTGCCTGTTACACACACTAAATTATTCCACTGCTCTGTCGTTCACTACATACTTTAGTCTGAGACTGTCATCATTGAAGTTGTTTGTGGTGACGAGGGGCGTTTTACAAAAGAAAGTAATTTGCAATTGGTTAAAGACGACCCAATCAGAGTATCAAAGCCAATGATCAAAGCCAGACCATTGTTTTCTGGACCAATCTGACGGACTATATACAGTGCCTTGCGAAAGTATTCGGCCCCCTTGAACTTTGCGACCTTTTGCCACATTTCAGGCTTCAAACATAAAGATAGAAAACTGTATTTTTTTGTGAAGAATCAACAACAAGTGGGACACAATCATGAAGTGGAACGACATTTATTGGATATTTCAAACTTTTTTAACAAATCAAAAACTGAAATATTGGGCGTGCAAAATTATTCAGCCCCCTTAAGTTAATACTTTGTAGCGCCACCTTTTGCTGCGATTACAGCTGTAAGTCGCTTGGGGTATGTCTCTATCAGTTTTGCACATCGAGAGACTGACATTTTTTCCCATTCCTCCTTGCAAAACAGCTCGAGCTCAGTGAGGTTGGATGGAGAGCATTTGTGAACAGCAGTTTTCAGTTCTTTCCACAGAATCTCGATTGGATTCAGGTCTGGACTTTGACTTGGCCATTCTAACACCTGGATATGTTTATTTTTGAACCATTCCATTGTAGATTTTGCTTGTGATGAGCTGTGTTGCTTTTACGCCAAACATAACGTTTTGCATTGTTGCCAAAAAGTTCAATTTTGGTTTCATCTGACCAGAGCACCATCTTCCACATGTTTGGTGTGTCTCCCAGGTGGCTTGTGGCAAACTTTAAACGACACTTTTTATGGATATCTTTAAGAAATGGCTTTCTTCTTGCCACTCTTCCATAAAGGCCAGATTTGTGCAATATACGACTGATTGTTGTCCTATGGACAGAGTCTCCCACCTCAGCTGTAGATCTCTGCATTTAATCCAGAGTGATCATGGGCCTCTTGGCTGCATCTCTGATCAGTCTTCTCCTTGTATGAGCTGAAAGTTTAGACGGACGGCCAGGTCTTGGTAGATTTGCAGTGGTCTGATACTCCTTCCATTTCAATATTATCGCTTGCACAGTGCTCCTTGGGATGTTTAAAGCTTGAGAAATCTTTTTGTATCCAAATCCGGCTTTAAACTTCTTCACAACAGTATCTCGGACCTGCCTGGTGTGTTCCTTGTTCTTCATGATGCTCTCTGCGCTTTTAACGGACCTCTGAGACTATCACAGTGCAGGTGCATTTATACGGAGACTTGATTACACACAGGTGGATTGTATTTATCATCATTAGTCATTTAGGGCAACATTGGATCATTCAGAGATCCTCACTGAACTTCTGGAGAGAGTTTGCTGCACTGAAAGTAAAGGGGCTGAGTAATTTTGCACGCCCAATTTTTCAGTTTTTGATTTGTTAAAAAAGTTTGAAACATCCAATAAATGTCGTTCCACTTCATGATTGTGTCCCACTTGTTGTTGATTCTTCACAAAAAAATACAGTTTTATATCTTTATGTTTGAAGCCTGAAATGTGGCAAAAGGTCGCAAAGTTCAAGGGGGCCGAATACTTTCGCAAGGCACTGTATATGTATTTTTGCATTCGGTGAAGGGTCGTGGGAGGTACTCAGATCCAGACTCATTGCGAAGAAGAAACTAACATCCGTGTTCGTGGCTTAGCGTTTGGCCAGACCAAGGAGTCTTGGTAGCCGGGCAAATGCTTTTGCACAGACACTCTGCCCTTATGTAGTTCTGTGGATATCCCGCTAACAAGCAGAAGGAATTGATGAGCAACTATTTAGAGTGAGGCTTAAACGCAGGGGTAGGGTTAGAGCTAGTGGTTAAATCCTTCCCAGCATGACCATACAGTGACAACCATATACCAGTGTCGGCTAAAATGCATTTTCATTCAACTTAAGAGCATGTCGCTGTAGTAGAAAACGTGTTGAAAGTCATAACCTAAGCCCCTACACCTGAGCCTTTAGGTTCTAAGCCTAATGACAATAGAAATACCATGATCCATGATGCATGTGATGTGTGTTTGCCCGATGCTCACCTGAACTTGTAGGTCTCCTTCTTGTTGTTTATGAAGCCGTCAGCCAGGTCCTTGGGTACCAGGAACTCCAGTATGGAACCCGCCGGCTCCCCATTGTCCACACAGTATACCTGAAGGAAGAACAGTGTTAGCTTGTTATTCTTGCGTTGTCAGACATCATTACGTATTGTAGCTAGGCCTAAACAGTTGTTGCAAGGCTAACTTGTTAACAATAGACATAGGGCTATTTCAGAGAATAGAAATGCATTGTGGTCACACAGTGCTTGGCCCCACATGCAGTGTAGACTCAAATGATGCAATAATAGGCTAAATGGTACTCGCTACAGGCCTAGGTCTACAGTCTCTAGACTTTTAGAGAGATTAGCCTAACCCTGAGCTGAATGCCTACCTTTTAGGCTACACCCATACCGTACTATACTATAGAACAGGACAGTGTGGTCATAGCTAAAAAGCGGGCAGAATTGTTGTATGAGACAAGGGCTGCATTCCAAACACTTAACAGACACACCCTCTCCCCTCAAACTAAGTGGACACTTCTGGTGACCTATCATGACATCTGATGTGATTACACTTGCAGGGCAAAGGCCGAGTGAGGAAGGTATCCATTTTAAATGGGCCACCCTTGCCCGGAAATTCGTCACTTGTTCGTGACAATAGTATTTTCAGCCACCGGTAGCTTGTGGACGCTTTATATGCGCTACAGTCAATTATGATTGCATGTCTGCATATATTAACTATATCATTATTAATATACGCATAATGTCTGATAGCTAGCAAATGAATTGGCTAACTAACATTAGTCTACCTAGCTACTTCTGAAGAAGGAAAAAAAAATATTTCTACAAATCCCAAAGCTAGCGAAACAAAAAAATAATGACTTTTACGAGACGTGTTTGTGCATTAGTAGCACAATTTCTAACTTATTTAAATGTATTTCTACTTACACTTGTATGTTGACTCCATATTGATGTTTTAAGTTTGGGCGGACTTTACTTAGCGGATGTACAATCATCGTGAATTGAATTATGGGGCGTTTCAGGCCCCGAAGTGAACAGAACTGTACACTGGCAAACTCCATAAAAAAACGAGGGCTTACGGTGCAAACTTCCCTTGCTTGGCTAATCTTTTGAACCAACGTAAAATATGGCCGGGGGGGTCCCCCGGTCCCCCCAAGGCAAGGGTAAGTGGACGAGGGTGTGTATTTTATGAGTTTGAAAGGCAGCCAAGGAATCATAATGAAATAAGGCCAGGAGGGTTGGACCTTAAATAATAGTGGGAGAAATGTAGCTAATCACAAATGATTGACAACAACAAGCATTCCAGGTAGCCATGTGGCTAGGCCTACCACTATCGAGCTCTAGGGTTGCGGTCAAAACACTTAACAGACACACCCTATTAGTGATGGGCCATTCGCGAACGAGTCGGCTCTAAGAACCGGCTCTGGTAGGTGAACGTTGGGAGCCGGCTCGCATATCAGAAGAGCTGAATCTATTCATAAAAAAAATAAGATATTAAAACATTGAAATTAATCAAATTAAATCATTCAAAGAACAGGAAAATAAATAAAATAATATAGGCCTAAATGCTCAAGCGCACACATTCATTCTGTTCCTATCAATCAGACACAATGTGTCAACCAATGAACCAAAGATGCGTGAGGGAGGGCAGAGCCAACTCACAGTCACACACTTAGCAGCCGAGGAGAGAGAGGAAGGACAGCTGTGAAATCAACAGCTGGAAAATGAGTCGGAAGCATAGTAGCATTTGGATGCATTTTAATAAGTAGACAATGTTAGAGCACAGTGTAGAATTTTCCAAAACAAAATCTCATAGAAAGCCGGATCTACACACAACCTACACCGGCATATGCGAACTGTGCACACAACTGTGAAGCTAGCAGTAGCTGAGCTTCGAGAAACTAGCGGCCTGCTATTGATAGTGGTGGAGCCAACACCTCCACACGTGGAGATATAGGCCTACTTGACTGAGTGGATACTCCACGACCCACAGCAACGCAGTCTTCGACAGACCAGTTTATGCCAAAGTCCATGTCTGTAGTAAAACAAGGCCAAATTGATATTGCATTGGCTAAAATGATTGCCACCGAGTTACATCCAATTTCGATCGTGGAGTACAGAAGTTTTAGTAATTAAAGCAATAGTCTAAATCCAATGTACACAATTCCAAGCAGGAAAACCCTTTCCTGGGATTTTCACTTATTCCACAACTGTGCGAGACCACACAGGCTTCAGTGCGGGAAAGAGTCCAAAAAGCTACTGCAGTTTGCCTTATCACTGACTGCTGGACATCAAGGGTAACTTCTTCTTACATGTCAGTTACATGTCACTTCATTGAAGATTTTTCGATGTCTAGGTGTCTTCTGGACTGCTTTGAGTTCAGCGACAGACACACCTCAGAGAACTTGGCAGAGGAACTGTTGAGAGTGGCCAGAGAATGGCAAGTAGGTTGAAAAGTGGTCTGTTGTGTTAGCAACAATGCAGGTAACATAACCAAAGCCATGAAAATGTTCAAATGGACCCATCATCCATGTCTTGCCCACACAATCAACCTGATTGTAAGAGATGCTCTGAAGGTGATGAAGCCCACTGTGGACAAAGTGGATGCAGCTGTGGAATACTTCCACAGGAGCACAGTAGGTGCTGAAAAACTAAAAAGTCTACACAACGCCAGATGGGGATGCCTGAGCTGAGGACTAAACAAGACTGCACTACAAGGTGGAATTCAACATTTTATATGTTGAAGCTGTTTCTTGAGTCAAAGGATGCCATAATCTCTACCCTGGCCATTGTCAATGCACCTGTTGATGCTCTGACACAAGAGGAATGGGAGGTGGTGGAGGAGGTGTGCAGAGTCATGGAACCCTTTGAGCAGGTCACTGTGGAGATCAGTGGAGAGTAGTAAGCAGTTATTACTACATCATTATTTAATCCAGTATTATATATGTATATGAGCAGTAGATGAGAATGTAGTTTCAGTAGACAAAACATGAACCTGAACTAATAAGTAATTGTTCTCTCTTTTCAGCTATGTGACAGCCTCAAAAATGATACTCCTGTGTAAGGGTCTGCAGCGAATCACAGCCAGCCACCAGAGATAAGCAAATGTAACCACAGGACATGTGACAGAGTTAATGGACACCCTATGTTCATCATTGGACAGAAAGTTCCACAGAATGGAATATAACCACGTGCTATCAGAAACCGCTGCACTTCACCACAGGTTTAAGAAGTTAACCTTCAGTGATACCAGAGCGATTGATGAGGCTCTTCAAAGAATAACCTCAGCAGCAGGGAGGGACAGCCCAAGCAGTCAGCTGGCTCAGGCACTAGGGCAACAGGAAGAAGAGGGAGCAGATGGAGCAGAAGCACCAGCAGTAGTGCCACAAACGTCTGCTGTTTGGATGCTGTTTGACGAGAGAGCAACTGCAGCACGAAGGAATCCCTCAGCAGATGCCATAATGGAGGTCTGATCCTATTTGGAGGAGCCCCTCCTCCAAAGATCTGCAGATCCTCTGAGCTGGTGGAAGAACAAGGCCTCTGTCTACTCACGGCTTACCAAAGTCATGAAAAGGAGACTGCATAGTGTCCACATCCGTTACCTCTGAGAGGACAAATAATTACTGAGAGAAGAAACTGCAACAGCCCCTCGAAAGTGAGGCAGCTTGTATTTCTGAATGCAAATCTCTCATAAAAGCAAAATATGGTCAGCATTACTGTGTGCTGCTGGTTATTACATGGCAATAAAGAAGAGAGAGAAAAGAGGGGCCCGTTTAATGTTTTCAGTGGGATGCTGCAGTTATGCACATTGTTATTTATTTTTCTTTGATATGGTGCAATATTCTATTATACTGTTCAGATTGTAATCGCTTTGAATGTTTGGATTTATATGCATTTTGTTTATATCCTTGCTGTCCTCAGTCCACCTGACCGTGCTGCTGCTCCAGTTTCAACTGTTCTGTTCTGCCTTATTATTATTCGACCATGCTGGTCATTTATGAACATTTGAACATCTTGGCCATGTTCTGTTATAATCTCCACCCGGCACAGCCACATAGCCTGGTTCCTCTCTAGGTTTCTTCCTAGGTTTTGGACTTTCTAGGGAGTTTTTCCTAGCCACCGTGCTTCTACACCTGCATTGCTTGCTGTTTGGGGTTTTAGGCTGGGTTTCTGTACAGCACTTTGAGATATCAGCTGATGTACGAAGGGCTATATAAACAAATTTGATTTGATTTGATTTGATATACATTAAAAAGTTATACTTTAAATGCAAAGGTTTAATAGCATTCTTTTTCATAACAAACCAATGCATTTTTAAATATATTGTGGTTAAGGTAGAGTATAATTTCATTTAATATTTTAAGGAGAATTGTTTTAACACCAATCATAGTCAAACTATCGCAAACTGTTTGACTTGAAAAAATACAAAACCAATTTTTTTAAAGAGCCGTTTGGGAGCCAAAAGAGCCGAGTTTTGGTGAGCTGAGTTAAACGAACCGGTTCACTGAAAAGAGCCGGAATGCCCATCCCAACACCCTATCCCCTCAGCCCTCAAATTAAGTGAACACTTCTGATGACGTTTCATGATGTCTGGTATACGTTTCATGATGCGAGTATACACACTCCTGTTCCCACATGTACTTCCTGTCTTGATTTGTTGTTAATATTAAAAAATACATGCAGGGCAAGGGGCGAGGAATGATTTTTAACTTGTTCACTTGTTCATCCCACGATGATTGTGTTTTCAGCCACCGGTAGCTTGTGGTTACTTCATGTGCGCTACAGTCAATTATGAGTGCATGTCTACTTATATTAAATATATCATTATTAACATACGCCTACTGTATGATAGCTAGCAAATTAATTAGCTAACTAACTATAACGTTAGCCTGCCTTTATCCATGTTAGTCGAAGTTGAGCAGAAACAGGCAATTCTGACTGACTGGTAAACATGTTTGCTAGCTAAGTAGCTGGCTTGGCTAAGTAACCATGTGGATACCGCAGAGGGATAAAGCAAGCTGACCTATGCATAGTCAATTAGTGTTAAACTCAACTCCACGATGTAACGCGTTACTTCACAAATTAGCCTATGCTGTGACCCAAATGAACCTTGCACAAAATAAGATGCACTTACCGAGGCCGGTTTCTTTGTGGGTTTTACACGGGCAAAGATCTGGATGCTCTGTTTTACCATTTTCTCTTCAACTGGGATCTGGGAATCATATGTTTTCATGCAAACGCATTCATATTTGGATAACGTCTGGGTAAACAAACTTTTATGATGACTGCTCCACTCTAGTCAAGCCTTTTGGATTTGTTGTAGCAGTAGTTGCCAGGTGAGGAGTCACGTGATGTCGAGGGCAATACACAGGGAATGTGATTGGTCATCTGTATCTTCTTCAATTGGGTTTAACCGCGGATGGTATCAAACGTTAATGGTGCATTACCGCCTCCAGCTGGACGGGGTATTAAATGTGAAAATAAAAAACATTGTATTGGGGAAAACGACATCATACGAAATTAGACAAATCAACTAACAAAAAACATCCCACATCTTCAATTACAGTCCATTCCAAAATAGATCCCTATACAGCCTCAGGCTCCTGCGATGGCAGAACATTCGACTGAAATCACGAAGACGCCAAAAATGTTCAGCTGCGTTCACAATAATTACAATTTTCTTATACTTCTCCGCTTCTACTGTACAGTTTATGACCATTGCAATAAATAATACAGAGTCCACCTTTTTAACATGTAGCGTTTCACTTTCCCCTGGTTGATGAGAAACCTTCACTAGTCGTGGTAGCTCTCCTACCATTACTTCCCCGCCACTCGTTCCTTCCAATCTTCTCACACCTCCAGATAGGAGACATGCTGGACACCCCACCCCTTGCCACCTTTGTCTCTTTCACCCTAACATGGCACTCCAGGAATTCAGGCACATGTTCACCTCCACAATTGCAGCATTTCACTTAATCTGCCATAAAATACTCTTCCCTTCTGCACACACTTGACACATGACCAAATATTTTACATTTATGACACTGAAGGGGCTTGTGCACAAAAGCTCTTACATGGTATCTCATCAATCCTAACTTTTATAATAATTAAAAGAGAATACAACAAATAAAAGAACAAGCACATTCCTCAGCAGAGGTCCTCAATCAACACTCTGAACTGCCCGAAATGCACCAATACATACATTTGTAGAGAACTGTAGCAACATACATAATTTCCAGTTAGCCATCCTTGTGATTGGGTATGGCAACTTCTACTTCTATGGGTTAGTAAAGATGTCTAGTAATGTGGGTTTTTGCAAAGGGCTTTACAAATAAATAAAACGCAGTGTTTCGACCTACGTTTAGTCAGAACCAACAACCTTATGATTACTGGCCCAATCCTACTTTCTGATAGAGCAAGCAGTGATGAATGAGTGCAAAACCTGTAAAATGTGTTAAAAACGAAGTGCACTATGTTAAACTGCATTATGTTGATAAGCTGTGTGATATAAGAGAATAGTGCGACAAGACTACCTTTCTATATTTGTTTATGTGTGAGGATATCGTCTATTTAGTGTCTGTGAACAGGCTGAACTTACTCATTCAAAGGATAATGATGCATATGGATGATGAGGAGATAACGTAGTGTTAACATTACTCACCTGATACTTCACAATGTATTCACTCAGCAATACACATTTTTAAAGTGTGGTTTCTGGTAGTGAAACAGCAGGTGGTGTGCAAATGTAGGTATATTAGTTGTGTTAACAAATATACCGGCTAAACATTGTTGTTATGGGGTTGTGCACATACACCAGATAAGTGGAGTGAAATGTGTTGTTTTACAGGGTCAGCCATAGTAGTAGGGAGGGAGCAAATTAGGGTGCCTTGTTCAAAGATGTATCAACAGATATTTAACCTTGTTGGCTCAGGTATTTGAACCAACAACCTTATGATTACTGGCCCAATACTCTAACCGCTAGGCTACTTACCACCTTTGTGTGTAGAAAAAAACCTAAGAGCACTGAACAAATATATACTCTGTTGAATGCAAAAAAGAGCCCATGAGGTCGCAGCCTTGTACCCAACCGATTAAGTCCCTCTTACTCAGTCATCGACAAGAACCGTGACCAGCCATTCTGGATCTCCTGCACACTTTGTGCCTGATTTGATTCTGTACGTTTTTGGGAGAGTGCAAAGTTGAGAATATAGTTTTAGAATCAGGGGAAGTCTGACTGTTTTGACTTCATACAGTATATTGTTTAAAGTATGACATTTGAGGGGAACAACTATTGGTGTGTGTTTGTGTATATCTGTGTAAATGTGTAGTTACGACAGTATGTCTGGTTGTAGCCTTGACACATTTCCATCTCCCGTTTCAGTGTTTGAATTGATGATTTTGGTATTTCACCTGAACCCTGTCACTATGTGTGTGTGTGTGTGTGTGTTAGTGTGTGTGTGTGTGTGTGTGTGTGTGTGTTAGTGTGTGTGTGTGTGTGTGTGTGTGTGTGCGTGTGTGTGTGTGTGTGTGTGCGTGCGTGCGTGCGTGCATGCGTGTGTGTGTGGGAGAGATCCTATGTATTCTAATTACTAATTATATGGGTATATCTATGAGGAGGTTTGTTTTTCTGGGCCAGGTTACCCCAGTGAGAGGAGTTTGAAGGGGTGGAAAGCGATTGCCTTCATTTTGGAACAGAGCTGCCTCCTGGGCCTGAGCCAGGAGCCGCTCTCTGACAGACGGCGAAGTTGGCTCAAAACAGAAGTGACGTAATTAAAACATTTACTATTTTCACATGTACAGTACCAGTCAAAAGATTGAACACACCTACTCATTCAAGGGTTTTTCTTTATTTTGACTATTTTCTACATTGTATAATAATAGTGAAGACGTCAAAACTATAAAATAACACATATGGAATCATGTAGTAACCACAAAAGTGTTAAACAAATCTAAATATATGTGAGATTCTTTGCCTTGATTACAGCTTTGCACACTCTTGGAATTCTCTCAACCAACTTCACCTGGAATGTTTTTCCAACCGTCTTGAAGGAGTTCCCACGTATGCTGAGCACTTGTTGGCTGTTTTTCCTTCACTCTGCGGTCCTCCCAAACCATCTCAATTGGGTTGAGGTTGGGTGACTGTGGAGGCCAGGTCATCTGATGCAGCACTCCATCACTGTCCTTCTTGGTCAAATAGCTCTTGCATAGCCTGGAGGTGTGTTGGGTCATTATCCTGTTGAAAAACAAATTATAGTCCCAATAAGAGCAACCAGATGGGGTGGTGTATCGCTGCAGAATGCTGGGGTAGCCATGTTGGTTAAGTGTGCCTTGAATTCTAAATAAATCACAGACAGTGTCACCAGAAAAGCACCCCCACACCATCACACCTCCTCCTCCATGCTTCACGTTGGGAACCACACACGCAGAGATCAGAATTCACCTACTCTGCATCTCACAAAGGCAAGGCGGTTGGAATCTAAAATCTCAAATGTGGATTCATCAGACCAAAAGACTGATTTCCACCAGTCTAATGTCCATTACTCATGTTTCTTGGCTCAAGCAAGTCTCTTCTTATTGGTGTCCGTTAGTAGTGGTTTCGTTGCAGCAATTGGACCATGAAGGCTTGCTTCACAGTCTCCTCTGAACAGTTGATGTTGAGATGTCTGTTACTTGAACTCTGTGAATGTCCCGCCCTGACTTTAGAGATCCTTATTATTCTCTATGTTTGGTTAGGTCAGGGTGTGACTCGGGTGGGAAATTCTATGTCTTCTGTTTCTTTGTTTTTGTCCGAGTGTGGTTCCCAATCAGAGCCAGCTGTCTATATTTGTCTCTGATTGGGGATCATACTCAGGCAGCCCTTTTTTCCACCATTAGGTTGTGGGATCTTGTTTTCTGTTTAGTTTCTTAGCCTTACAGACCTGTGCGCTTTCATTTTTTTGTCTTTGTTATTAAGTTTTGGTGTCATCAATAAAAAGACGATGTATGCCTATCACTCTGCGCCTTGGTCCACTCTTCATTCTACCAACGAGAGCCGTTATAGAAGATCCCACCAAAAAAGGACCAAGCAGCGTGGCCAGGAGGAGTGGACATGGGAGGAAATCCTGGATGGAGAAAGACCCTGGATGCAGGCCGGAGAGTATCGCCGTCCAAGGGAGAAGATGGAGGCAGCAAAAGAGGAACGGCGACGATACGAGGTGTTAAGTCATCGACGGAAGCCCGAGAGGCAGCTCCAAAAAAATTAATTGGAGGGGGCACACGGGGAGATTGGCGGAGTCAGGGTTTAGTCCTGAGTCAACTCCCAGTGCTTACCGTGGGGAGTGTGTGACCCGTCAGACACGTGTTATGCGGTGATGGGCACTGTGTCTCCAGTGCGCATTCACAGCCCGGTGCGCTCTGTGCCAGCTCCTCGCATTTGCCGTGCTAGAGTGGGAATCCAGCCAGGACTGATTGTGCCGACTCAGCGGTCCTGGTCTCCAGTGCGTCTCCTCGGTCCAGGATATCCTGCACCAGCTCTACGCACGGTATCCCCAGTTCGCCAGCACAACCCAGTGCGGCCTGTGCCAGCTCCCCGCACTTTCCGTGCTACAAGGGGTATTCATCCAAGACTTGTTGTGTCAGCTCTATGCTCCAGACCTCCAGTGCACCTCCACGGCCCAGTATATCCTGCGCCGGCTCGACGCACTATGCCTCCAGTGCGCCTTCATAGCCCAGGGCTTCCTGTGCCAGCTCTCCACCGAGCTAACTTTTGACAAGGCACACCTGTTATTGAAATGCATTCCAGGTATTTGTATTTGTATTTATTATGGATCCCCATTAGCTGCCAAGGCAGCAGCTACTCTTCCTGGGGTCCAGCAAAATTAAGGCAGTTTATACAATTCTAAAAACAGTACAATACATTAAAACTGTGTGCCCTCAGGCCCCTACTCCACCACTACCACATACTGTATATACAGTACAAAATCCATGTGTACGTGTGTGTATAGTGCGTATGCTATCATGTGTGTGTGTGTGTGTGTGTGTGTGCCTATGTTTGTGTGGCTTCACGGTCCCTGCTGTTCCGTAAAGTGTTTTTTGAATCTGTTTTTTGAATCTAGTTTTACTGCTTGCATGAGTTACCTCATGTGGAATAGAGTTCAATGTAGTCATGGCTCTATTTAGTACTGTGCGCCTTCCATACTCTGTTCTGGACTTGGGACTGTGAAGAGACCTCTTGTGGCATGTCTTGTGGGGTATGCATGGGTGTCCGAGCTGTGCGCCAGTAGATCAAACAGACAGCTCGCTGCATTCAACATGTCAATAACTCTCCGAAATTCAAGCGGTGATGAAGTTAATCTCTCCTCCACTTTGCGCCAGGAGAGATTGACATGCATATTATTAATATTAGCTCTCTGTACATCCCAGGGCCAGCCATGCTGCCCTGTTCTGAACCAATGGTAATTTTCCTGAGTCCTTTTTTGTGGTACCTGACGACACGATTGAACAGTAGTCCAGATGCGACAAAACTAGGGCCTGTAGGACCTGCCTTGTTGACAGTGCTATCAAGAAGGTAGAGCAGCGCCTTATCATAGACATACAGTATATCACAAAAGTGAGTACACCCCTCACATTTTTGTAAATATTAGAGTATATCTTTTCATGTGACAACACTGAAGAAATGACACTTTGCTACTATGTAAAGTAGTGAGTGAGCTTGTATAACAGTGTAAATTTGCCGTCCCCTCAAAATAACATTCATGTCTAATTCGCTGGCAACAAAAGTGAGTACACCCCTATGTGAAAATGTCCAAATTGGGCCCAAAGTGTCAATATTTTGAGTGGCCACCATCATTTTCCAGCACTGCCTTAACCCTCTTGGGCATGGAGTTCACCAGAGCTTCACAGGTTGCCACTGGAGTCCTCTTCCACTCCTCCATGTAGACATCACGGAGCTGGTGGATGTTAGAGACCTTGCACTCCTCCACCTTTTGTTTGAGGATGCCCCACAGGTGCTCCATAGGGTTTAGGTCTGGAGACATGCTTGGCCAGTCCATCACCTTTACCCCCAGCTTCTTTAGCAAGGCAGTGGTCGTCTTGGAGGTGTGTTTGGGGTCGTTATCATGTTGGAATACTGCCCTGCGGCCCAGTCTCCGAAGGGAGGGGATCATGCTCTGCTTCAGTATGTCACAGTACATGTTGGCATTCATGGTTCCCTCAATGAACTGTAGCTCCCCAGTGCCGTCAGCACTCATGCAGCCCCAGACCATGACACTCCCACCACCATGCTTGACTGTAGGCAAGACACACTTGTCTTTGTACTCCTCACCTGGTTTCCGCCACACACGCTTGACACCATCTGAACCAAATAAGTTTATCTTGGTCTCATCAGACCACAGGACATGGTTCCAGTAATCCATGTCCTTTGTCTGCTTGTCTTCAGCAAACTGTTTGCGGGCTTTCTTGTGCATCGTCTTTAGAAGAGGCTTCCTTCTGGGACGACAGCCATGCAGACCAATTTGATGCAGTGTATGGCGTATGGTCTGAGCACTGACAGGCTGACCCCCGACCCCTTCAACCTCTGCAGCAATGCTGGCAGCACTCATACGTCTATTTACCTGCTCCCCATTCACACCTGAGACCTTGTAACACTAACGAGTCACATGACACCAGGGAGGGAAAATGGCTAATTGGGCCCAATTTGGACATTTTCACTTAGGGGTGTACTCACTTTTGTTGCCAGCGGTTTAGACATTAATTATTTTGAGGGCACAGCAAATTTACACTGTTATACAAGCTGTACACTCACTACTTTACATTGTAGCAAAGTGTCATTTCTTCAGTGTTGTCACATGAAAAGATATACTCAAATATTTACAAAAATGTGAGGGGTGTACTCACTTTTGTGATATACTGTACTCCTTCCCATCTTAGCTACTGTTGTATCAACAATCCGGGGTAACTACAAGCTGTTTAGCCTCTTCAACTTGCTCAATTTCCACATTATTTATTAGAAGATTTAGTTGACGGTTAGTCTTCAGTTTTAGAAATATTTAGGACTAACTTATTCCTTGCCACCCACTCTGAAACTAACTGCAACTCTTTGTTGCAGTGTTGCAGTCATTTCCGTTGCTGTAGTATAGTGCTGAGTCATCCGCATACGTAGATACTCTGGCATTCCTCAAAGCCAGTGGCAATTCATTAGTAAAGATTGAAAAAAGTAATGGGCTCAGACACCTGCCTTGGGGAATTCCTGATTCTCCCTGGATTATGTTGGAGAGGCTTCCATTAAAGAACACCCTCTGTGTTTTGTAAGACAGGTAACTCTTTATCCACAAAATAGCCATAACTATTTCGTTTTGCCAGCAGCAAGCTATGATAGATAATGTCAAATGCCACACTGAAGTCTAACAAAACAGCCCTCACAATCCTTATATCATCAATTTCTCTCATTCTCAGTCATACTGTGCTTGTTGAATGTCCTTCTCTATAAGCATGCTGCAAGTTTGTTGTGAATTTGTTTACTGTAAAATAGCAAACACAATTTATTCCAAAAGTTTACTAAGGGTTGGTAACAGGCTGATTGATCGGCTATTTGAGCCAGTAAAGGGGGCTTTACCATTCTTAGGTAGTGGAATGACGTTTGCTTCCCTCCAAGCCTGAGGGCACACAAATTCTAGTAGGCTTAAATTGAAGATGTGGCAAATAGGAATGGCAATATCGTCCGCTATTATCCTCAGTAATTTTCCATCCAAGTTGTCAGACCCCGGTGGCTTGCCATTGTTGATAGACAACAAAAACTTCACACACTAACTTCACAGAATATATCATTTGGTCAGTTATACTTGGATGTGTAGTGTCAGCATTTATTGCTCGCATGTTATGCCTAAATTTGCTAATCTTCCAATGAAAAAATAATTAAAGTAGTTGGCAATACCAGTTGGTTTTGTGATGAATGAGCCATCTGTTTCAATGAATGATGGAGCTGAGTTTGCCTTTTTCCCAGAATTTAATTTAAGGTGCTCGAAGGCTTTTTGCTGTCATTCTTTATTTCATTTATCTTGGTTTCATAGTGTAGTTTCTTATTATTTTTCTTGGGTTTAGTCACATGATTTGTCAATTTGCAATAAGTTTGCCAATCGGTTATGCCTCATCCCTCTCAACCATACCATTTTTCAATTTCTCATCAATCCACAGGGATTTAACAGTTTTTACAATTCATTTTCTTCATGGGTGCTTGCTTATTAGCAACTGGAATAAGCAGTTTCATAAATGGGTCACGTGCATTGTCTGTTTGGTCCTCATTACACACCACGGACCAACAGATAATCTTTACATTAATAACATAGGAATCACTACAAAACTTATTGTATGACCTCTTACACTCTATATTAGGCCCAGCCTTTGGAACTTTGGCCCAGCCTTTGGAACTCTACTGTCGAATGGGATGCTGGACCCTGTTGACTCCAATTCTCCCCATAGTTGTGTTAAGTTGGCTGGATGTCCTTTGAGTGGTGGACCATTCTTGATACACACAGGAAAATGTTGAACGTGAAAAAAACAGCAGCGTTGCAGATCTTGACACAAACTGGTGCGTCTGGCACCTACTATCGTACCCCGTTCAAAGGTACTTAAATATTTTGTCTTTCCCATTCACCCTCTGAATGGCACACATACACAATCCATGTCTCAATTGTCCCAAGGCTTTAAAAAAGTGACATTCATAAGGAATCAAAGCGTTCACCTGGATTCACCTGGTCAGTATACTGTATGTCATGGAAAAAGCAGTTCCTAATGTTTTGTAAACGTATTCCTGCTGTGTGAATATCTGAGTGTTTGCATGTTATACTATAGCATCCATTGTAAGAACAGCATGCCACATGTTGCTTGTAATCTCTTTACTCTAGTTGCATTATGTATTAGTATGTATTAAAATCTTATAATGGATCCTAATCCATTGTTTGACTTTCCTTAAAACCACACATCTACAGTACCAGTCAAAAGTTTGGACACACCTACTCATTCCAGGGTTTTTCTATATTTTTACTATTTTCTACATTGTTGAATAATAGTGAAGACATCAACACTATGAAATAACACATATGGAATCATGTAGTAACCAAAAAAAGTGTTAAACAAATTCAAATATATTTTATATTTGAGATTCTTCAAAGTAGCTACCCTTTGCCTTGATGACAGCTTTGCACATTCTTGGCATTCAGGATACAGTATATAATTGCAGCTGTTTATGTAAAGTGTGAAAGTGTGTGTGTGTGGCGTCAGTATGCATGTATGTGTGTGTGAGCGTGTGTGAGCATGTGTGTGAGGGAGTGTCAGTGTAGTATGTGAGAGTGTGTGGGTAGAGTCTACAAAATGTGCATAGAGCCAGTGCAAGGGATTCAATGCAAAACAATGATGATAAATAAATTAATAATAAAGGGTGTCAATGTAAATTGTCCGGGAAGTCATTTGATTAACTGTTCAGCAGACTTACAGCAGAAGCTGTTCCTGAACAGCAGACACCTGAACAGCAGAAGCAGGTGATGCAGCCAGTAAAGATGCACTCAATGGTGCAGCTGTGTAACTTTTGAGTATCTGAGGTCCCATGCCAAATATTTTCAGCCTCCTGAGGTGGAAAAAGTGTTGTCGTGCCCTCTTCACGCCTGTGTTGGTGTGATTGGACCATGAAATGGTCCTTAGTGATGTGGAACTTCCTGCTCTACTACAGCCCCGTCGATGTGAATGGGGGGATGTTCGGCCCTCTGTTTCCTGTAGTCCACGATAAGCTTCTTTGTCTTGCGCACGTTGAGGGAAAGGTTGTTGTCCTGGCAACACAGGTCTCTGAACCTCCTCCCTATAGGCTGTCTCATCATAATTGGTGATCAGGCCTACCACCATTGTGTTGCCAGCAAACATAATGATGGTGTTGGAGTTGTGTGTGGCCACACAGTCATGGGTGAGGGGACTGAGCACACACTGCTGAGAGGCCCCTGTGTTGAGGGTCATCTTAGCGGATGTGTTGTTGCCTACCCTCACCACCTGGGGGCGGCCTGTCAGGAAGTCCAGGATCTAGTTGCATAGGGAGGTGTTCAATCCCAGTGTCCTTAGCTTAGTGATGAGCTTGGAGGGCACTATGGTGTTGAACGCTGAGCTGTAGTCAATGATCAGCATTCTCATGTAGGTGTTCCTTTGGTCCAGATGGGAGAGGGCAGTGTGGAGCGCAACAGAGATTGCGTAATTTGTGGATCTGTTGGGGTGGTATGCGAAATTGGAGTGGGCCAAGTGTTTCTGGGATGATAGTTTTGATGTGAGCCATGACCAGCCTTTCAAAGCATTTCATGGCTAAAGATGTGAGTGCCATGGGGCAGGAGTCATCTAGATAGGTTAACTTGGCATATTTTTGGACGGCATACCTCGGCCAAACCCTCCCGGACGACACTGGGCCAATTGTGCGCCACCCTATGGGACTCCCAATCACTGCCGGTTGTGATACAGCCCAGGATCGAACCAGGGTCTGTATTAACAACTCTAGCACTGAGATGCAGAATCTTAGACCGCTGCGCCACACGGGAGCCCTAAAACACACATGGACTAGGGTGGTTTGCTTGAAACATGTAGGTATTACAGACTGGGTCAAAGACAAGTTGAAAATGTCAGCGCATGCTCTTTGTATGTGTCCTGGTAATCCGTCTGGCCCTGCGGCCTTGTGAATGTTAACTTGTTTAAAGGTCTTACTCACATCGACTATGGAGAGTGTGATCATACAGTCGCTTGGAACAGCTGTTGATCTCACGCATGGTTAAGTGTTGCTTGCCTCGAATTGAGTATAGAAGGCATTTACCTCATCTGGTTGACTTGTGTCACTGGGCAGCTCTCAGCTGGGTTTCCCTTTGTAATCCATGATAGTTTGCAAGCCCTGCCACATCCGATGAGCATCAGAGCCGGTCTGGTACTATTCGATCTTAGTCCTCTATTGACGCTTTTCCTGTTTGATGGTTCATCGGAGGTCGAAGCAGGATTTTTGTATACATTGCCTTGAAAGTGGCAACTCTAGCCTTTATCTCAGTGTGAATGTTGTTTGTAATCCATGGCCTCTGGTCGGGATATTTACATATGGTCACTGTGGGGACAACATTGTCGATGCACTTATTAATGAAGCTGGTGACTGATGTGGTAAACTCCTCAAAGCCATCGGATGAATCCCGGAATATATTCCAGTCTGAGCCAGCGAAACAGTCCTGTAGCTTAACATCCACTTCATCGGACCACTTCCGCTTTGAGTGCGTAATTTGTACTTCCTGTTTGAGTTTTGATTGTAAGCAGGATTCAGGAGTATAAAGGTTTGGTTGGATTTGCCAAATGGAGGGTGGGGGAGAGCTTTGTATGCATCTCTGTATGTGGAGTAAAGGTGAACTATAGTTTTTATCCCTCTAGTGCAGGAGTGGGCAAACTTTTTGTCTCAAGGGCAACATCGGAATTTTTAAATTCAACGGAGGGCATTCCGCATTTTTGGGGGGACCAATTGTTTGTTAAAATCCATTTGCGGGGGCATCCCGAGTGGTTCAGCAGTCTAAGGCACTGCATCGCAGTGCTTGAGGCGTCACTACAGACCCGGGTTAGATCCCAGGCTGTGTCACAGCTGGCAGTGACTGGGAGACTCATGAGGTGGCGCACAATTGGCCCAGCATCATCCGGGTTAGTTGTCCCATCGAGCTCTAGCAACTCCTGTGGCGGGCTAGGCTCATGAACGCTGACACAGCTCCAGGTGTACGGTGGTTCTTCCGACACATTGGTGCGGCTGGCTTTCGGGTTAAGAGGGCATTATGTCAAGAAACTGGGTCATGTTTTGGAGGACGCACGGCTCTCAACCTTACGTACGGAGTTGCAGCGATGGGACAAGACTATAACTACCAATTGGATACCATGACATTGGGGAGAAAAAGGGATTGCCAACACACAGCCATACACACCCTGCCGCCCCGGCTACCCTGCTTCCTACACATTAAAGTAGATATCCTACAAATTGAAGTTAGTGATAGCTGTTCAGATGTCCAGAAGCTCTTTTCGGTCATAGGAAACGATGGCGGAAACATTATGTTAAGATCTATTGTTCAGGAGCCTGAAAAATCGCCAACATTCCCTCCGGCACCATTCACTTAAGATAATCTTAGTGCTAAAGTTGATCTTTATGTTTTTGTGAAACTCACCCACGACCGGTTAACTTCTTTCCAGCTTCGCAAGGCTTGTTTTGAAGCCCTAACATTTTTTATATCCTTTTCTGGCCTCAATGTTGTCTTTAGCTAAGCATTGACATAGCTGTGGTTTCAACCAAAGGAGGCAGGCAGGCAACATCAACCGTCAATGAAACGATCAGTAGATTTCAAACTAGGATGAAATATCTCATCCAGAACAATGAATGATAAACAGTCTGTCAGCCTTTTCTTTGTTGGAGCACCATAAGCACGCAACCCAAATGGCACCCTATCCCCTTTGTAGTGTACTACTTTTGACCAAAGCTCTATGGGTCTTGGTCAAATGTAGTGCACTATATAGGGAATAGGGTGCTTTTTGGGATGCACATAAAGTTTTGCATGCCTAGTTGTACTGCAGACTGCATTCCTGCCCTTGGCAAGTGCGCTACTCATTATTACTGACACTTTAGGCAACACTTTCCCCAGTACAAACATGACCCAGTGTCAATTTTCATATGATTGGTGCTTTTGTTCATAAATAAGTCATGCGACATGGAGACTGGCACTCTGCTCTGGCTCTGATGAAAAGAACCCACTGAGCAGACGCATGTAATTATCAAGGTGCTTTTAATACGCACAAACAAATACATAAGCGCACAAACACACTGCGGGCCTTGTCAGCGGCGGTCCTCATCATGATACAATGTTCTTTAAGACAGACTCCTACTGCATATAACACCAAGGGTCCTAGAAATGCAGCCAAGCCAAAGGAACGCACACGCACACAGACAAATAGACACACACACAGCCATACGCACAATCAAAAAAGTGTGCTCAGCGTCAAAGGAATTGAGCTTGGCTGAAAGTCTGTGAAACACTCAGCTTCGGAGACTAGCACTACTTGAAAAACAGTATATTTGTACTGTAGCTTTCTTCTGAATTCAAAGAATAAGGTTATATTGTTACAACCAACTATGAACCTTTTCACATTGTCGTGTTGACACGAAACCAAACTGTGCTGGCTTGCATATTTTAATTTCACTTTGTCCTTCCTTGTTCTAATGCTTGGTTCCAGCAACTATGGTGTAGTAACCAGGGCAGCTCAATACAGCTTGATTTGGCTTACAGTATATGTCCCATGTTGCTATGAACAGTATATTTGTTCATGGTGCCAGTCAGGATTATTACTTTATCATTATCATCAATGATGTTTCTTAATGTGAATTGACTCCTATGCTACTCTCCATGTTTCTCTATATTTTGCTCATGCGGCCCACTGCCCCCCTTTTGTAGGCCCACGAACCAATGAAAAACATTTTTTTGGGGTGGGGGTCTCAACTTACTGTTGAGAGTTAGAATAATAGAATACACAAGGTGCAATTTCGCAATGTGGCTATGCATCAGCAGTCACTTAATTAGTCCATGTCAGCTTAACATTTTTTGATTGGTAAGTTATTCTAGCGACCAGCTATCTAGACTTGTAGTAAGCATGGCCAAATTACGGACTGGGGTGAGGCCCATTGATCATCAGTTAAAATATAAAAAATATTAAAATTGCAAACATTTTCCTCCACCCCGTGTATAGAAATGCAGGAAATGAACTGCAAAACAGAACAAGTTTCTCATCACTTTTACGAGGGGGAATTTTATTTCTGTTCTTTATACATAGGGCAGAACAATATGTACAATCAACATATCCTTGAATTGTACAGTTCCTGCAAAATAAGACCAGTACATTCAGTAAGAGAAAGACTGCAGTTCAGTCTATTTGTGTCTGGGCAGTTTCCCAGACACAAATTAAGCCTAGCATGTTCTTTAGTCCTGGACTAGACTTATCTGTACCCAGGAAACAGGCCCCGTAGACTTTTGTGGTTACTTAAGTTGTAAGGGCAGTTTTGTCATTGTGGGGTGGTTACATGAAAAGGACTGGCTCAAATGAGAAGCTTATGTTGTGTTTTTAACAAGGTTGTCTCATCAGCACATTCCCCACTACCCTAACCCGGTATGGCTTGAGTTGTACTGTTGGGGGACTCTGCTTGTGTGTCATATGAGCATCTGTGTGCAAGAACAGTGTGGTTTACGGGTTCAGTGTGTTAAAGAGAACAAAATAATATTTCACTTTATCTTGGTGAGTGAGTCTAGAAAGTCCCATTTCGGTTTAGAACTGAGTGGGGCTACAGATCAATATTTAGCAATTTGTTTAAAAAAAATCATAGCTCTGAATGTTCCGTTTAAACCCAGCCAAATTCAATTGCACGCAAGTGTAAATTTAAAAACTATAAAGTTACCTTAATACAAATATTGGCTCATGTTTTGTGAAGCAAATGCATAAAAAGCTAAAATAGAAATTCTGTAAATAATGTGGATTGTGATGGTGATAACAAGTATGATGAAGATAACACTGATGACAAAGATGATTACTTCACTACTGTAACAATGTGTGCTGAGTGTCAGGAAGCAAGTTCAGGGAGAGAGTGTTAATAAATAAAACAATATAAAATAAGAAACATCAACGCACAGACAATGACGCCTCGGGAAGGAACCAAAGGGAGTGACATGTATAGGGCAGGTAATCAAGGAAGTGATGAGTCCAGGTGAGTGTCAATGCGCGTAACGATGGTGACAGGTGTGCGCCATAACGAGCAGCCTGGATACCTAGAGGCCGGCGAGGGAGCACACATGACAGTACCCCCTCCCCGACAAGCGGGACACCGACCAAGATGACGATCCCGGGGATCAGGAGCGGACCGGTCATCTCTGCTAAGGCGCGGGAACCTGTCGATCCAGCTGAGGCGCGGGAGCATGACGACCTAGAGCGCCGGAGAGAGCATACGTGACAGTACCCCCTCCCCGGCACGTACGGCTCCAGGTGCAGGACGCCAACCACAGGGACGATCCTGGGGCTCAGGAGCGGACCGGTCGCCTCTGCTGAGGTGCAGAAACCTGACGAACCGGCTGAGGCGTGAGAGCCTGATGAGCTGGCTGAGATCTCTGGTTGCCTCGGTTGAGGAACCTGTTCACCCAGCTGAGGCATAGGAGCCTATCGAACCCACTGAGGCACGGCAGCCTGTCGAGCCAGCTGAAGCATGGGAGCCTATCGACCCCGCTGAGGTATAGAAGCCCATTGAACCAGCTGAGGCAGGGGAACCCATCGAACCCGCCGAGGCATGGGAATCCGACAAACAGGCTGAGGCCTCCCAGGTAGCTCTGGTTCTGACACCCGGATCCTACAAAAAAATATTCAAAAAAATCACTCCCTGATGCTTCCCTTTGGTGAGGTGTCATTTTGTAACGATGTGCGCTGTGAGTCGGGAAGCAAGTTCAGGGAGTAAGTGTTTTACTAAATAAACAACATAACACAAACAACGCAGAGAAACAATGACGCCTCGGGAACCAAAGGAACCAAAGGGAGTGACATATATAGGGCAGGCAATCAAGGAGGTGATGGAGTCCAGGTGAGTGTCATAATGCGCTGATGCGCGTAACGATTGTGACAGGTGTGCGCCATAACGAGCAGCCTGGTGAATTAGAGGCCGGAGAGGGAGCACACGTGACAACTACGTTCCACTGGCCTCTGCTCTCCCAGTCAACAGAAAATGCCTGTCTCAGGAAATCACCAGTGGTAGAGTGCATTTATTTATGATCCCGAGTGTCAGCAACTTTGCTCCCTTTCTTTTTTAACACACAGCTTTGGGTCAAAGCTGAATCCAAGGGAATTCTTTGGGGCTTTGGTTACGTGCTTCGCTCTGAGGGCGGTTCTGCCCTCTGTTATGCTAGATGGCCCGGGTGAGGTTGCCAAAACAACTGCTATTTAGGCACAATGGAGTTTGCATTCCTTAAATACTGTATCTGGTGTCTCGGAGACACAAAGCATATTTCGCGATGAACAAGCAGTTCATCTCTCTCAGTCACTAAACATGGCTACTGTAGATGTTGCTAGGAAATATGCCCCTGTAATGGAATTGATTTGAACAATGATGGAAGAGAAATAGAACATATAGGTTGATTTGTTTGAGCAACAGACAGTCAGTGCCCCAAAAGGTAGCATGCAGTATTAGCACAAGCATATCTGAATACATCATGCAAATACAAACCACCCTGTAAAATAATAACAACAGTATGTAAAATCAGAACATGAATTTGATTACACTTTACAGCACAGAATTCCATGGCTAGTCATTAAATCATTCCAGTTAGAGTCATAAAATACTATGCTCAATTAGCCCTATCCCCCCCACACATGAAAGCAAAATTTCATTCATTTTCACCAAGTTTTGTTTTGCATTGCAACCAGACCAATGATGCTCTCCTTGGAATATCTTTCTAATCACTCCATGCTGTGATTACTACGATTTGCCTTTTATTGTAAATTAACATTGTTTCGTCACATCTTTCTGTAGCCGTAATTGGTTGATGGCCTTTTGATAGCTGTTCGATACAATTTTCATAACAGCCTACCAAAATCAGGCCCAAACTCTCTGTGACATGTGCAACAACGCGTCTGCCAGGAAATTGAGATGCATACCATTTCCTTTTATAGCAATGCTAACGCGTAGCATTTTGGCACTGGGAAAGATATGAGTCTGTCATTGCATAATGGACATTAGATCAAGCTCTCTCAAGTACGAGATCACCCAGTCTTTTTCTCATGTTTCCTCCATGGTATGCAATCTAAACCATCTGTGTAAATAGCTTGCTCACCCACACTCTCTCTCTCTCTCGCTCTCTCTCTCTTACTGATTTATTTTCTCTGAGATTTGTATTTCCAATACAAATTGCTATGTGTCAATTTGGTGTGTGCAGTAAAGAGATACTTTTCAGACAGCCTATGAGAGTGCATGACATAGTCCCAAAAGTGCAAACCTCGCCAATCTGGCACTGCAGGCAGGGTACGGTTGCTACTTCATCCGTCTCCTCCAATACCAAGGGGTAGAACCAAGGCCACACCTGTGAAGCAGCATCACAGCTCCACAGTTATGGAACAGCTTGCCCTGTCAGGTAAGAGGGGCAGACACCAATGAGGTGTTTTAACATTTTATTATGAAGTTTAATGTTTTTGTACAGATTTACAGTTTATCTTTTAAGATTTACAGTTTTCTTTCATATTGTTTTGAATGCATTTGTGTTTTTCCTGCGTATTCTGATATTTTATCGGATTGGTTTGGATTTCATATCCCATTCTCTAGATCAACCCATGCAACTCTGCCCTGCTGCAATTTGCTGTGGTTAGGTGACGGTGGGCAGCTCCAGGCCAGGCCAGGGATTGGGCTGCCTGTGAATGCTCCATGGTGTTTGGCAGCGGGAAGTCTTTGAGGCACAGGCCACATCCCTGTGCCTGCATGGAGCAAACCAAGAACTAACTGCACAAGTATAAATAGAAGCCCACAAGAAGACTCCCAACTCTCTCTAGAAAGAGATAGGGAGAGAGAGCACTAAGACTCCAAATCCTAAAACTGCAACAAAGACAGAAGCGAAAACGAGAGACCGGCAGATGCACTAGAGGAAGATAGTCCCATATTCACAAAGTGTCTCAGAGTAGGAGTGCTGATCTAGGATCAGGTCACCTCTGTCATTCATTTTGATTTAAAAGGCAACACTGATCCTACATAAGCACTCCTACTCTCAGAAGCTTATGAATACGGGCCATTGGGAGCAAAATAAAAGTTTGAGAGTGAAATTAGTGTAAAGAGACAGGAAATAATCGATATAAAGAGAGTGGAGAGAAATACATGTAACAGATGGAGGAATGGAAGATAAAGAAAAAAGGAGGGGGGAGGAAAATAAGAAAGAAAGCTAACTTTGAGATTGGAATGAGGTCTGTTCACTTCTTGACCAAACTGTAACTCGAGATCTGGGTTTGTACCTCAGAGTTTCACGTAAATCCTGCATTGATATCAATGTGTCTGTGAAATACCTCCGCTCCATGCGACAATGAAATACCTCACGTTATTGCACTTTTATAACATTGACCTCCTATTGGGGAATGCACTGCGGAGCTACTGTTGTCGCATGCCATTCCTCACAACAGTCCATGTGTTATGTCGTAACCCCCTCATGTTCCATCTAAAAACAGAAATCCAGTCAGGCTGACCGATGTGTTTCTGTTGTGACAAAGAATCACTACACCTAATGAAAGGGAGAGGTAGTCCCACGTGGGCTGTTCTTATCACAACGGGTTTGGGGATTGATGTATTGGTGACGTGACAGCGCTGATAAGTACAGTGCCTTAGCCCCCACTTACGCAAACTTCCCAGAGTGTTAAAAGTCAGTATGTTCTCCAGACCCTCCTGCCAGTCCCCAGTCTCTGCTGTCACTTGCAGTGATGGAAACGGTGGTGGGCTCTCCTCCCTAGGCTGCTCAAGCAGCCTCCTCATTGGTTTAGGTAACACCTCCGCCCCCATGTCTCTCTCCAGCAGCTTAAGAGACGCTAGGTCCTCCTGCTGTGCCAACTCTTGGGGGATTTTCCAACCCTCACCCCCATCAGTCAGTCTCTTGATGCCTCTTGCAATTGAACGTCCCTGCATGATGCCTGTGACACTCCTTCCATGTTCTTCCTAACCCACTCCTCTGAGCCCAGATACACACTCTTAGAAACCAAAAGGGTGCTATCTAGAACCTAAAAGGGTTCTCCTATGGGGACAGCTGAATAACCAAATCGTGAGCCACTCACATCCCAACCGCAACCCCCCTGAAAGCTGCGGAGATGCCCTGTACCTCCATGCCCCACATAACAGAGCCAGAGCTTCCGGCGACGGTTACCAGTCCAGAGCTTCCGGCGACGGTTCCCAGTCCAGAGCTTCCGGCGACGGTTCACAGTCCAAAGCTTCCGGCGATGTTTCACAGTCCGGAACCTCCAACAACGGTCCACAGTCTGGAACCTCCAATGACGGTCCACGGTCCGGAACCTCCAACGACGGTCCACGGTCCGGAACCTCCAACGACGGTCGGCAATACGGAGCCTCCAGCGACGGTCGGCAGTTCAGAGCCTTCAGCAGGGGTTCTCAGTCCAGAGCCTCCTGTGACAATCTACGGTCCAGTGCCTCCAGCGACGGCCCACGGTCCGGAGCTTCCAACGACGGTCCACGGTCCAGAACCTCCCACGACGGTCCACGGTCCGGAGCCTCCAGCGACGGTCGGCAATACGGACCCTCCAGCAACGGTCGGCAGTCCAGAACCTTCAGCAGGGGTTCTCAGTCCAGAGCCTCCGGCGACGATCCACGGTCCAGTGCATCCAGCGACGACCCACGGTCCGGAGCTTCCGGCGACGATTCCCGCACCAGAGCCTTCCGGCGACGATCCCCGCACCAGAGCCGCCATGGAGGATGACGTACCTGCGAGCAAAGGGGGTTCTTCCACCCCCAATGCTTTTGTGTCACCCATCGTAGATGCCCACCCAGGCCCTTCCCTATTGAGTCAGGTTTTGCGGTCGGAGTCCGCACCTTTGGGGGGGGGGGGGGGGGGGGGGGGGGTACTGTCACGCCCTGACCATAGAGAGCTGTTTATTCTCTATGTTGGTTGGGGAATGATAGTGACTAGTGATTAATGGTTTATGTTGGCCTGGGATGGTTCCCAATCAGAGACAGCTGTTTATCGTTGTCTCTGATTGGAGATCATATTTAGGTAGCCATTTCCTCATTGTGCTTCGTGGGATATTGTCTACAGTTGCCTATGTGCACACTCGTAGCTTCACGTTTCGTTTGTGCTTTATTGTTTTGTTTGGTGAGTTTCGATTTATTAAAATATGTGGAACTCTACGCACGCTGCGCATTGGTCCAATCACTATAACGATCGTGACACCTCTGAAACTTTTGTGAGTGTATTGTTTACTGTTAATTTTGATTATTTATTTTACTTTTGTTTATTATCTATTTCACTTGCTTTGGCAATGTAAACAAATGTTTCCCATGCCAATAAAGCCCCTTTGAATTGCATTGAGAGAGAGAGAGATGGGCAGACAGAAGAAAAGCAAGAATGACCTTGAAGTGAAATGAGCAGCACCGTCTTTTGTATTCTCCCTTGTCCCCAACACACCCCACGCCATCAGACACCCTAACGAGCAGAGAGAGAGAACCAACAGAGGGAAACAATGAGAAAGAGCAACAGAGAATGAGAAACAATAGGAGAGTTGGGTGTTGTAAGAATAGAGAGGCAGGGAAAGACTAAAGGAAATGGAGAAAGTTGGGTGTTGGAGAGAGCGAGGACCAGCATGGTGCGGTGGAGGATAACAGTAGGCTCTTGTGTTCAACTTGTATAGGGCTATCAAAGCAAATGGCACAACATGGCCAGGTCATAGATTGGAGAACATGTTAGGTAATTGAGGGAACCTGACCAGAGAGTTCAAATACTATTTGAAATATTTCACATACTTTTAGCGGTTATCTATATTAGCCTGTATGGAGTGCCAGATGGGTTGGGTTTCTGTTTTATTGCTATTCTATTGGTTCCAGTGTGCCACTCAGTATTTTAAATGATTTGAAATAGTCTTTGAACCCCGGTCTGGAGGAAACTAGCCGAACAACGCACCGAACATGGGATAGACGCCAGACTACTGAGGCGGAGTATAGGCTTGTGTAGCGGTCTTTATATGTACCACAGGAGAACCAAGAAATGAAGAGCGACACCACGGCTGTCATTTTGGCTTTTATGTCGATCTGCAATAAATTATGAAAAGACAGGACAGGAACACATCAGTCTCTAATGCACCATCTGAAAAGTTCTTTCTTTCTGTGTTTCTCGGACTGAGGAGAACGGAGCTACGGGTAGTACCAGGGTGTTAGTAGGTGACGTAAGGACCCAGATGAAATAAAATACATTTAATGAAATAAAACCCAAAGATGTTAATATCATTCAGCTACTGTTTCTGCCTACTTAACATCAACAGGCAGCACTAGTAGCACAACAACTAAAAATAGACACCAAAAGTAAAGTTCCTGGCGATCATAGCGATCTGACTCCCCCCTTCTGTCTGAACTTGGAATATTCCTGCTTGCGGGCTTGGGCCACGGACCCTTAACCTGGTTGTTCTGTTCTGCGTTGTGTACTATTCTAATAATTTGAAGTATGATGGAATAACCATTTCAACTCTCCTACACTTGCGTAAGGGCAAGTTTGTTATGAAGTTGATATTTTTGTGACAACAGTTAGTTTATAGGAACGTTTCCCCCCAGTACCCAGACTGGGCTCAGCAACAGAATAGACAGCAAATAAATTCTTTGTTTTTGAATTTTATATTATTGTGTCCCTCTCCATAAAGAATCACAGTGTAAACCTGTCGCAAACTCTTGTGGATACTGATCTCTTCTTAGAGAGATCCTAATGATTTTCAGCATCACTCAATTTGCTGAATGGACACACTTACTGGAGTAATATTCAAATCAAATCTCATTTTATTTGTCACGTGCCGAATACAACTTTACAGTGAAATGCTTACTTTACAAGCCCTTAACCAACAGTGCAGTTTTAAGAAAAATACAAAACATAAATTAATAAAAGTAACAAATAATTAAAGAGCTGCAGTAAAATAACAATATCGAGGCTAAATACAGGGGGTATCGGTACAGAGTCAATGTGTGAGGGCACCAGTTAGTAGAGGTAATATGTACATGTAGGCAGAGTTATTAAAGTGACTACGCATTGATAATAAACAGACAGTAGTAGCAGCGTAAAAGGTGGGGGTGGGGGGGGGGGACAATGCAAATAGTCTGGGTAGCCATTTGATTTGATGTTCAGGAGTCTTATGGCTTGCGGGTAGAAGCTGTTTAGAAGCCTCTTGAACCTAGACTTGGTGCTGCGGTACCATTTGCCGTGCGGTAGCAGAGAGAACACTCTATGACTACGGTGGCTGGAGTCTTTGACAATTTTTAGGGCCTTCTTCTGACACTGCCTGGTATTAGAGGTTTGGGGTGGCAGGATGCTTGGCCCCAGTGATGTACTGGGCAGTATGCTCTACCCTCTGTAGTGCCTTGCGGTCGGAGGCCAAGCAGTTACCATACCAGGCAGTGATGCAACCATACTCTCGATGGTACAGCTGTAGAACCTTTTGAGGATCTGAGGACCCATACCAAATCTTTTCAGTCTCCTGAATAGGTTTTGTCGTGCCCTCTTCACGACTGTCTTGGTGTGCTTGGAACATGTTAGTTTGTTGGTGATGTGGACACCAAGGAACTTGAAGCTCTCAACCTGCTCCACTACAGCCTCGTCGATGAGAATGGGGTGTGCTCGGTCCTCCTTTTCCTGTAGTCGACAATCATCTCCTTTGTCTTGATCCCGTTGAGGGAGAGGTTGTTGTCCTGGCACCACACGGCCAGGTCTCTGACCTCCTCCCTTTAGGCTGTCTCATCGTTGTCGGTGATCAGGCCTACCACTGTTGTGTGATCGGCAAACTTAATGATGGTATTGGAGTCTTGCCTGGCCATGCAGTCATGAGTGAACAGGGAGTACAGGAGGGGACTTGAGCACACACCCCTGAGGTGCCACCCTGTTGAGGATCAGCGCGGCGGATGTGTTGTCACCTACCCTTGCCACCTGGGGGCTGCCCGTCAGGAAGTCCTGGATCCAGTTGCAGAGGGAGGTGTTAAGTCCCAGGGTCCTTAGCTTAGTGATGAGCTTTGAAGGCACTATGGGGTTGAATGCTGAGCTGTAGTCAATGAATAGCATTCTCACATAGGTCTTCCTTATGTCCAGGTGTGAAAGGGCAGTGGGGAGTGGGTCTATGGGTCTAGCGTTGCTGAGATAATGATGTTAATGTGAGCCATGACCAGCCTTTCATGGCACTGCATGGCTACAGACGTGAGTGCTATGAGTCATTTAGGGAGGTTACCTTAGTGTTATTGGGCACAGGGACTGTGGTTGTCTGCTTGAAACATGTTAGTATTACAGACTCAGACAGGGAGAGGTTGAAAATGTCAGTGAAGACACTTGCCAGTTGGTCAGTGCATGCTCGGAGTACACGTCCTGGTAATCCATCTGGCGATCTTGGAGAGCATGATCACACATTACTGGAGTAATTTTCCTGCTCACGTTTGAACATTTCAGCCATTTCTTCAGCGAGGTTGATACTCAGGCAATTTCAGATAAGTGCCCTAGTCAAGGGAATTGGAGAATTTTATCCTTCCAGTAGAAAACGTAGACCAGCCATCCTTACACATCTTTAGTTTATCTTACAGGGCATCACAGTGCTACAGTACACCGTGAATATGCCTGAATTAAATGTTCTTGAATAGGGTCCTTTACTGGCACTATATTGTGTACTTGTGACCTGCCGCATATTGTTTGTGTGTGTGTGCATGTGTGCGTGTGTGTGTGTGTGTGTGTGTGTGTGTGTGTGTGTGTGTGTGTGTCAATGCTGTGTTCCTGAAAGCCCTTACTTGGGTTTCAGCTTATCAGACACTAAGGAAGCTGACCCAAAGCTTAGTAACCTGCTTACAGTATCTAATATTATCTGGAAACACATAAGCACGTTTGTTGCAAATGAAAACAAGCTTATCGCTGTGACACAATAGTGCAATGGTGCTTTTGATAACCACTACAAGCAAATTTGCCCATATCTGTTCACAATAACTCTGTATGGGGTTAGTTCCATCTAGGTTCCCTTATGAACAGGCCATTGAATGCAGCACTGGGCTACATGTTAGTAACTTGATAATTACAGGCTGGTGTGTGTATGCGGTATGCGTGCATGCACATATATGTGTGCATATATTTGTTTGTGTGTGCTATACACTTTCCCCACCACCATTTATTCTGTCCAGAGAGAAAACCCCTAGGGAGGAACCCAACACTCTTAGGGCGGCAGGTATCCTAGCGGTTAGGAGAGTTGGGCCAGTAACCGAAAGGTCACTGGTTTGAATCACCAAGCCGACTAGGTGAAAAATCTGTTGATGTGCCATTGAGCAAGGCACTTAACCCTAATTGCTCCTGTAAGTCCCTCTGGATAAGAGTGTCTGCTAAATGACTCAAATGTAAATGTCTTAGAAAAGAAGGTGCTATCCAAAACCTAAAAGGGTTCTTCGGCAGTCCCCATAGGAGAACCCTTTTGGTTCCAGGAATAACCGTTTTGAGTTCCATGTAGAACCCATTACACAGAGGGTTCTACAAGGAACCCAAAGAGTTGTACCTGGAACCAAAAAGGTTCTACCAAAGAACCCTTTTGGAACCATTTTTCTAAGAGTGTCTGAAAATAGCCAGGGTAACTCAATCGATTTACCCTGCATTCCCTCACTTGGGACTGCGTAAACCTGGAATAAGCCTGGTCCCTCTTTCGCCTTGGATGGATATCCCATCTTATTGGGAAAAGCTGGAAAAGTACTTCATTCTCCCCCTGCACGTTGTGCTGTGGTGGTGTTAATTATATGTCATGTATACTTTACTCAAAACAATAGCACCGAAAAAACATTCTGGGCTGACTAGTGGTGGTGCGCAGGATAGGTTTGGGATGTTGTGTGTGCGCGTGTGCATGTGTCTGTGCGTAGGTTTTTGTGTGTAGGTGTGTGTGAATGTGAATGACTGGGAGTCAGGGTAAGGGTGAAGGACTGAGGCTAAGGTTATTGCCTGTCAGTCTTTGATGTCATCCTAATTATTGGATGATATAGTATGCCCTCTGGATTATAAATCTGACCTCCCCCAGTCTTGAAAATTGGGAAGATTTATCGAGTTCTAGGACAAGAGTTTCTAGGAAATCGTTTGGTCCCACTGGATAACGTTAACTGAGCTCTGACAGGCCAAGCTATGTTGGACCGTCCCTCACTCTTTCTACACTTCATTCTTTCCAGCCTTTTTAGTGTTATTAAGATGTCCGTTGCCACTACTGTAGCTCTCTGTGTGATTTTTCACCACTCTAATGCTATTGCTGTTCGGTAACATAAGCACTAAATTATATCCTCAAAATGTGAGAGGTGAGAGGTTTGTATTGAAAGTTGTCAACAACAAAAAAATAAGTGAGATAGGGGTAATCATTTACTGTCAACAACTCAAAGATGACACATTGCCTCTGTTACAGCAAAAGCATTAGAGTGGTGAAAAATGGCCCATATAAATCCTAAAGAGAGTTTGTTTTGGTACAGAGTAATGTCCCTTTTACAATAACAAATAGTATCTCACAGTCATCATCTTTTGCTGAGAAACTTGGTATTGCCTCCCATGTGGCGCAGTGGTGTAAGGCACTAAATCACAGTGCTAGCTGTGCCACTAGAGATCCTGGTTCGAGTCCAGGCTCTGTCGCAGCCGGCCGCAACTGGGAGACACATGGGGCGGGCCGGGTTAGAGGAGGGTTTGGAGGGCAGGGATGTTCATGTCCCATTGTGCACTAGCAACTCCTGTGTAGGGCCAGGTGCAGTGCACGCTGACACGGTCAACAGGTGTACCGTGTTTCCTCTGACACATTGGTGCGTCTGGCTTCTGGGTTAAGTGGGCATTCTGTCAAGAAGCCACGCAGCTTGGCTGGGTTGTGTTTCGGAGGACACAAGGCTCTTGACCTTTGCCTCTCCCGAGTCCATATGAGAGTTGCATCGATGGGACAAGTCTGTAACTACCAATTAGATACCATGAAATTGGGGAGAAAAAGGAGAATAATAAAAATAGAAACTTGTTGTTGTTGATAATAAACAGTGACCTAGTTTTGTTCCATGGAATAAATGTTGTGGATCTTAATGTTTTTCCTCATAACCCTGGACTATCGGACCACCATTTTATTACGTTTGCAATCGCAACAAATAATCTGCTCAGACCCCAACCAAGGAGCATCAAAAGTTGTGCTATAAATTCTCAGACAACCCAAAGATTCCTTGATGCCCTTCCAGACTTCATCTGCCTACTCTTGGATGTCAGAAGACAAAAATCAGTTAACCACCTAACTGAGTAACTCAATTTACAGTGCCTTGCGAAAGTATTCGGCCCCCTTGAACTTTGCGACCTTTTGCCACATTTCAGGCTTCAAACATAAAGATATAAAACTGTATTTTTTTGTGAAGAATCAACAACAAGTGGGACACAATCATGAAGTGGAACGACATTTATTGGATATTTCAAACTTTTTTAACAAATCAAAAACTGAAAAATTGGGCGTGCAAAATTATTCAGCCCTTTTACTTTCAGTGCAGCAAACTCTCTCCAGAAGTTCAGTGAGGATCTCTGAATGATCCAATGTTGACCTAAATGACTAATGATGATAAATACAATCCACCTGTGTGTAATCAAGTCTCCTGCACTGTGATAGTCTCAGAGGTCCGTTAAAAGCGCAGAGAGCATCATGAAGAACAAGGAACACACCAGGCAGGTCCGAGATACTGTTGTGAAGAAGTTTAAAGCCGGATTTGGATACAAAAAGATTTCCCAAGCTTTAAACATCCCAAGGAGCACTGTGCAAGCGATAATATTGAAATGGAAGGAGTATCAGACCACTTCAAATCTACCAAGACCTGGCCTTCCCTCTAAACTTTCAGCTCATACAAGGAGAAGACTGATTAGAGATGCAGCCAAGAGGCCCATGATCACTCTGGATGAACTGCAGAGATCTACAGCTGAGGTGGGAGACTCTGTCCATAGGACAACAATCAGTCGTATATTGCACAAATCTGGCCTTTATGGAAGAGTGGCAAGAAGAAAGACATTTCTTAAAGATATCCATAAAAATTGTTGTTTAAAGTTTGCCACAAGCCACCTGGGAGACACACCCAACATGTGGAAGAAGGTGCTCTGGTCAGATGAAACCAAAATTGAACTTTTTGGCAACAATGCAAAACATTATGTTTGGCGTGAAAGCAACACAGCTCATCCCTCTGAACACACCATCCCCACTGTCAAACATGGTGGTGGCAGCATCATGGTTTGGGCCTGCTTTTCTTCAGCAGGGACAGGGAAGATGGTTAAAATTGATGGGAAGATGGATGGAGCCAAATACAGGACCATTCTGGAAGAAAACCTGATGGAGTCTGCAAAAGACCTGAGACTGGGACGGAGATTTGTCTTCCAACAAGACAATGATCCAAAACATAAAGCAAAATCTACAATGGAATGGTTCAAAAATAAACATATCCAGGTGTTAGAATGGCCAAGTCAAAGTCCAGACCTGAATCCAATCGAGAATCTGTGGAAAGAACTGAAAACTGCTGTTCACAAATGCTCTCCATCCAACCTCACTGAGCTCGAGCTGTTTTGCAAGGAGGAATGGGAAAAAATGTCAGTCTCTCGATGTGCAAAACTGATAGAGACATACCCCAAGCGACTTACAGCTGTAATCGCAGCAAAAGGTGGCGCTACAAAGTATTAACTTAAGGGGGCTGAATAATTTTGCACGCCCAATTTTTCAGTTTTTGATTTGTTGAAAAAGTTTGAAATATCCAATAAATGTCGTTCCACTTCATGATTGTGTCCCACTTGTTGTTGATTCTTCACAAAAAAATACAGTTTTATATCTTTATGTTTGAAGCCTGAAATGTGGCAAAAGGTTGCAAAGTTCAAGTGGGCCGAATACTTTCGCAAGGCACTGTATAGGCTACGGTATCTCTGTCAGTAGTGAGTCACCTCCTAGGTATTTGTCTTGTCCAGATGACATCATAGTTAAAACATACCTATATTTTCACCACAGAATCATGTAAAAAAAGTGTCCATTCATATTTTTTTTGCCACTCAGCTCATGAATTTGCAATACCTTCCATTCCACTCATCCCTATCCACTGTAAATTCTTCCATTTCCCATTATTGAATCGACCTTTTGCACACATTTCTTTACCCCTCCCACCACCACGTCCCCCACCCCATACCCAGCCAGTCTCTCTATCGAAGAAAATATTATCATTTCAATTTCAAGATGAAATGTATGTTAGCGGAGCTGGGTCAACATGTGCACAGAATTCACAATTAATGACGGATTATGGGCCACGAGGCCGCGAGAAGATCAAAACGCAGTGGCCATAGCGTTTCTTCATATTTCAGAGGATTATATTCTTAGGATGTTGCTAAGCAGCAGCCTGGGCATGGTACCTTGTCTTAATAGTGTTTAACAAATCCTTATTCACTGTGATTCTGCAATGCCTTGTAATGTACAGTGTGGCAATGGATAGAGATTTTGCCACATGGTTTTTAACAGAGATGACTGCATGAAAAAACGCACACTATGTCTGCCTTTGTGCTGTATGCAGCCAATCCAAAAATAGTTGACTTGAGTTGAACTGTTGACAAACAAAAACGGACAATAATTGGTGAACGCTTGGTGAATGCGTGTAGGCCTATAATTTAATCATAGCCTTATAGACGACCACAGGATGATATTTGAATGTAACTGTAACTGCAGGTCACACCAACATATGGACAGGGATAGACAAAACGTTACACTTTATCAATACATAATAGATGGACATTTGAACAACTATCAACAAACTGTTATCAGTTATATGCAGCCCAACCCAATTAGGTTTGTTACGTTACCCAACTACCACACACACACGCGGTCAGTGGTAGTATCCCACCCAAACAGTAACACTGTTTACAGGGCATCAGCTGTGTAATAATAGTATACAAGAGCGGTACCTTTAAGAGGGTGTGAGTAGGAGGGCTGATGGTTATGTTTGGACTGATTTCTACTTCTCTGCTCGTTTACACAAACCGGTCACATTCGCTGTGAGTGTAGCGGGCGGATGAACAGTCTGCGGGAGAGCGAGGGAGGCGACTTAAACCTACCAAGTAGGCATCGTTCTTCATTGGCTTTAACCTGTCTGTGTGCTTGTATCTTTTGATGGTTACAACTTCAAGGGATTATTATCGAACGACACGTTTCCCTGAAATGAAACCAGTTGGTAAGTCACAAATGTATGTTTTATTTGCTGATAATGGTTAGGCTAATTTGGAGCGCTCCCCTCGTTTGGTTTTCAGAGATTCAATGGCCAGTGCCAGAAAAGGTAAAACCACATCCTCCACTTCGGTATTTAGTAAAATTGTGGTAGTCTATTGGACATATGTCATGGCACTGATACTTTGTAGATCAATGTTTTGTGCGTGTATCCAAATGTAAGTTGCATAATTTAATTGTATGTGGCTATAGTCTATGCGGTTTCAGGTCTCTAATCTATTAAATACTTCCACTCATGATGGCTACTATGAAACCTAGATATGCAAATTTGGCCAATAAAAATATTATGATGAGAGATCATTGCTTTCTGTGGAGCAGTTCATCTGCAGTGTAAAACATTTTGTTTCACGATGAGAACACACATCAAAGGGCAATTCGTAGGCTATGTATTTATCCTAATCGAAAAGCTCCACCATTACCTACCAAAATACTGTATGGGAACACCAGCTGGAAGGTAAATCGTTAAATGCGTAATGCCGTTTTGCTCACGAACATGCATAACTAGCGTTATGTGCTTCAGGTGGGATGGTTTAGCAAATGGTTTTGGAAGACCATTTTTGCTAAAAATGACATCAGGCTTTATCTGTCCATGTCCATTGTTGGGCTACTATACATTGATTGTGCAGGCCAGTTTGATTTAATCGGCGTATGTTTTCTGTTTTTGACTACAATTATATTTGCTGTGTATGTTCAGTGGGCTAAACTGTGATGACTTTTGTCATTCCAGTCGCTACAGATGGAGGGCACTGTCTGACCTCAACATTTCTATCAACTAGACAAAGGAGAGTGGAAAACACAGTATCATTATCTGGTCAGCGGTCTATCCATACCTTTTCTTAAATCTCGCTGTACAATTTGGCTTGTGAAACATTTCGGGTGTGTTTTACACAACCAATTTGTCAAAACACGTCTCCCCTGTAAAGAATAAAACTCTGTGCTCCAGCTTCGAATCTAAAGGCATGCTTTTGTCTTGCAGCGGCATATGATAGAGAAATTAACATTAAATTCTCTGGCAACTGCTCTGGTGGACATTCCTGCAGTCAGCATGGCAATTACACTTCCTCAACTTGGAACATCTGTGGCATTGTGTTGTGACAACTGCACAGTTTAGTGACCTTTTATTGGCCCCAGCACACGGTTCACCTGTGTAATGATCATGCTGTTTAATCAGCTTCTTGATATGCCACACCTAGAAGGTAGATGGATTGTCTTGGCAAAGGAGAAATGCTCACTAACACGGAACCCAAACCGGCTGTGCGCGTGTGCTATTGTGCATACATTATTTTGTCCCCCCCACACCAAACGTGATCACGACACGCAGGTTAAAATGTGAAAACAAACTCTGAACCAATTACATTAATTTGGTGACAGGTTGAAAAGCTAGCTTGCTGTTGCTAACTAATTTGATCTATTTAGCTAGCTTGCTGTTGCTAGCTAATTTGTCCTGGGATATAAACATTGAGTTGTTATTTTACCTGAAATGCACAAGGTCTTCTACTCGGACAATTAATCCACACATAAAATGGCCAACCGACTCGTTTCTAGTTATCTCATCATTCCAGGCTTTTTCATCTTTGAACTTATATGGTGATTGGCATCTACACTTACCACGACAACCGGCAAAACATTGTCTTTCAATCACCCAATGAGGAGATGGCACGTGGGTACATGCTTCTATAAACCAATGAGGAGATGGGAGAGGCAGGACTTTCAGTGCGATCTGCGTCAGAAATAGGAATGACTTCTATGTTAGCCTTTGGCGTCGCAGACGCTCGCGAGCAGTGTGGGTGCAATAATTGAGTAACATGGATTTCTACATTTATTTTGCGACGCTTGCGCACCAATGTGTTCGGTCTGGTCAGCATGTAACAGAGATGTAAACAAATTTGTGCAACAATTTGAAAGAAATAAACTTTTTGTGCGTATGGCAAATTTATGGGCTCTTATTTCAGCTCATGAAACCAACACTTGACATGTTGCTTTGTATTTTGGTTCAGTATACATTTTAAGTTAAATATTAGCTTTTGTCTGAAGCTGAAAAATACCATAAATTCAAAAGCTAATTTGACCTATGCCCTGACAAGGCTTATAAGCATCTCTTGACTATTGCTAGAGTACTGTTGCTTTTATTGATGTACTGTACTTTAACAACAATGTACTCACATTGGATGGGTTGATTTTTATTTTTTTATTTTTATGATCCAAACCTTCTAAGAGCCGAATACATACTCTTAGAGTAGGTTTACCCATTAAAGTACTTGCTAATGTAAAAACATGTTTTCAGGTAGGACACATGCAATCTGGGAAGCTGTTCAATGTTCCTAATATTGATATATGTGACTCACCACCTGGATTCGGTCTTATGTAGTAAAATGTGGAATTGTGTTTTTTTACATTGGATAAAAGTAGAGGCTCAGCTACAAAATGGTATATCATGCACTGCATTTCTGAGGAATAATGGTAAAGTAATTCTGCCTCTATGGCTGATTTGTTACCTATGGATAACAGGAAAACAGCCTAGCCAGCTCTGTTGGCAACAATTTCATTACGCTTTTTTGCAGACGTTTACTGACACCGGCCATATTCAATGGCTGTTGTACACTTTAGCTTAAGACATGTAGCTAGCTAGGTAAACAATGAACCTAGGATAGGCAAACAACGTGTAAGATCACATGCGTAATGTTAGCTAACGAGCCAGCCAGCTAACATTAGCTGGTTAAAC
This sequence comes from Oncorhynchus mykiss, assembly GCF_013265735.2. Classification (NCBI taxonomy): domain Eukaryota; kingdom Metazoa; phylum Chordata; class Actinopteri; order Salmoniformes; family Salmonidae; genus Oncorhynchus; species Oncorhynchus mykiss. The sequence continues at coordinate 11,018,002 of NC_048590.1, forward strand.
AACAATGAACACAGTGCCAAATCATGTCGTTACTACCCTGCAGTCATATTCTGGAAGCTAACTAACCAAGTTCAATGTTAGCTAGCTAACATTAGGCTCTAATTAGAAAAAGAAATGGCTCTGGGATACGAATATTATCAGCTAGGGAGCCAGCCAGTTAACTTTAGCTAGCTCGCTAAAGTACACTTTAGCTTGAAATGTAACCACTTTGTCAAAATTAGAAACATGTAATATCTGAAAGTCTAGCATTAGCTAGCAACATTATCTTACCTGTATACATCATCATGCATGTTGGACGCATCTCCCTGTCACGGACTCCATGCTTGCCCTTAGTTTGAAGATGTGATCCGGAGACATGTCCCTCTCTTTAGCTATCATACTCTAATTCCACTGATTTCATAACTTGATCCTCCAGAAAGTGGAGAGCAGCACTTACGCAGCTCCACTACACAATGCGTTTAAAAAAAGCTGCATTCGACAGGATTACCAACAGACAGACCAACTCAAATGGACAGAAGCCCTCTATGGCAGACCAATCCGAACTCCTCTCTCAGCATGTCCAGCCCACTCGTCTCAGCCAATCATGGCTAGTGGGAAGGTCGCTGTCTTTCTGTGACTTAACCAACAAGGCTCGTAATTTAACAATTGTATTCATATTTATAGATGGCATACAAGTTTATTAAGGCAATTGAACTAAGCTCATGAGACTTGTTATATTGACTCTTTAAATACTATAAATGATTGGCTCGAGTATAGCGCACCTATCTTACACTGCCATAACCTAAAATATAAGGTTGCATTACTCCATTGTTTATAATAGGAACATAAACCATGTATAGCTTCAAAAGTAGGGTTAAGGAATGGTTTCGAGGACTATAATTAATTTTGGCTGGAGATTTTTCAGTCCTCTTGCTTTTTAGTCCAAGAACCTCCCCATAATGGGTGCAATGTGATGTCTTACTTTAAACACGTTTACGTTACCATCTAAAGCTTATTTCCTGCACACCACCTAATATGCCGTCTCTATTTAGAACAAAAAGTAAGGAAAAATGCCTACATTCATCAAGCTAGGTAAGATGTCATTATTGAATATGTTTAAGTGGTAAGACTGAACTAGATCAAAGGTAATTCAACAATATTGTTGCACCTGTAACCAATAGCCTAACAAATGAACAACTCTTGACAATCAAGTCTTTGTATTTTTTTCTTCATCAAGACATCCTCTATCAAATTTCAGCCGCTTGCCCCCCCCCCCCCCCCCCCCCCCACCACCACCACTACCACCAGTCAATTCAAAACTCAACTCTCTCCCAACACAATTTCCTTCCCAGTTTCCACCTTAAAACAGTTGTATTCACAGGGGGGAAGGTTTGGGAACCAAAAAAACACCTACACTGAAAATATACAGTAACACACAAACAGCAAATCCTCCATATAATTAAACTCCGAGGCCTAATAGTACTGTAGAGCTCTTTACTTGCACACAATATTTGGGTAGCCCCGTCTTGCCCCTAGGTGTCCATCACCCTGCAGCACCCCAGCCCAACACACCCAAATCAGCTTTAGAATCTTAGTGAAAGATTATTGGTTTTGGGTGTTAGGTCAAGGCCAGAGTGACAACCTACAGGACGACAAACCCCCAGGCCCAGGACTGAATAGCCCAGCAGCTAGGGATTGCCTAAATGGGAATGTTTTTAATACAGGTTCCTTTAGTTGTACTGTATTCCATATAAGGCATCCACACTAGAGGTCGACCGATTTTATGATTTTTCAACGCCGATACCGATTATTGGAGGACCAAAAAAAGCTGATACCGATTAATCGGCCAATTTGTATTTATTTTTTTACTTTTTTTTTCTTCATTTATTTGTAATAATGACAATTACAACAATACTGAATGAACACTTATTTTAACTTAATATAATACATCAATAAAATCAATTTAGCCTCAAATAAATATAACATGTTCAATTTTGGTTTAAATAATGTAAAAACACTGTTGGAGAAGAAAGTTAAAGTGCAATATGTGCCATGTAAGAAAGCTAATGTTTAAGTTCCTTGCTCAGAACATGAGAACATATGAAAGTTGGTGGTTCCTTTTAACATGAGACTTCCAATATTCCAAGGTAAGAGGTTTTAGGTTGTAGTTAATATAGTATTTATAGGACTAGTTCTCTCTATCGTTATTTAATTTTCCTTTGACTATTGGATGTTTTTATAGGCACTTTAGTATTGCCAGTGTAACAGTATAGCTTCCGTCCCTACCTGGGCTCGAACCAGGAACACATTGACAGCCACACTTGAAGCAGCGTTACCCATCGCTCCACAAAAGCCGCGGCCCTTGCAGAGCAAGTGGAATAACTACGCCAAGTCTCAGAGCGAGTGACGTTTGAAATGCTATTAGCGCGCAACCCGCTAACTAGCTAGCCATTTCACATCGGTTACACCAGCCATTAGGCTGATAGGCTTGACGTCATAAACAGCGCTGTGTTTGCGAAGAGCTGCTGGCAAAACATACAAGTGCTGTTTGAATGAATGCTTACGAGCCTGCTGCTGCCTACCATCGCTCAGTCATACTCCTCTATCAAATCAGACTTAGTTATAACATAATAACACACATAAATATGAGCCTTTGGTCATTAATATGGTCGAATCCAGAAACTATCATTTCGAAAACAAAATGTTTTATTTCAGTGAAAAATGGAACCGTTCTGTATTTTATCTAATCTAACGGGTGGCATCCCTAAGTTTAAATATTATTGTTACATTGCACAACCTTCAATGTTATGTTATAATGATGTAAAATTCTGGCAAATTTAGTTTGCAATGAGCCAGGCTGCCCAAACTGTTGCATATACCCTGACTCTGCGTGCAAGGAACGCAAGAAAAGTGACAATTTCACCTGGATTATATTGCCTGCTAACCTGGATTTCTTTTAGCTAAATATGCAGGTTTAAAAATATATACTTCTGTGTATTGATTTTAAGAAAGGCATTGGTGTTTATGGTTAAGTACAGTCGTCCAACGATTGTGCTTTTTTTCCCGCAAATGCGCTTTTGTGAAATCATCCCCCAGCGTTGCATCGATTATATGCAACGCAGGACACTAGAATCTAGTAATATCATCAACGATGTGTAGTTTATAACTAGTGATTATGATTGTTTAAAAAAAAAAAGTTTAATTCTAGCTAGCAACTTACCTTGGCTTCTACTGCATTCGCGTAACAGGCAGTGGAGTGCAACGAGAGGCAGGTGGTTATAGCATTGGACTAGTTAACTGTAAGGTTGCAAGATTGAATCCCCCGACCTGACAAGGTGAAAATCTGTCGTTCTGCCCCTGAACAAGGCAGTTAACCCACCATTCCTAGGCCGTCATTGAAAATAGGAATGTGTTCTTAACTGACTTGCCTAGTTAAATAAAGGTATAAAATCGGCGCCCAAAAATACCGATGCGGGGTGAAAATTATAGACGGCTGCACAAAGAACGGTAAGTCATGGCTAATATAGCCGGCAGCTATATAATTTATAACGATACTAGTGTAGCATGTAGGCTAAGGTAACATTAAATCAATGAGCCTCCACACAGTCAGTGTGGGAACGTGATCATTGCACCCAAGATTGAGCTACAACTGGCTAGGCAGTTGATAGCCTAAATCCTGCCTGACGTTACTGCTGTTCCTAAAACCATTGACATACGTTATCCTACTGTAACCACACAGAGAGAGTGAGAGTGTATGTGTTGGGTGATTTTTATTTAAAAGAAAATTCTACAAGCCTACATCGCCCGATTGCGCTAGTCGATCACTATTGGGGGGGGGTCTCTTTCTCATGGCTACCCATGTATTTCCATGGAAATACAACGTTTATTTGGAAAGTAACACACAAAGATATTATTAAAAGCATGATTTGCGTAAATGTAATATACGAACTATTACTCTTGTTAAAAATATGAAATGGTATTACATTTGGTAAAGAGCACATTATGACTTGAGACTTGACTTGATCCTTGGTCTTGACTTGGGACTTGAGTGCTAAGACTTGAGACTTGTGACTTGGAATGATGTTCATTTATACATTTTTTTATTTTATTCTTGTATAATATATGGTTCAATAATTGAAATACCCATTATTCCAAGACTAACTTTGTGCTTAACATGCTGTCCTGTAGCTACTGTTGGTGTTCCTTTTCAAGATGGAACTTTGTATCGTTCACTGATATTGTAAATATACTTCTAAATTCACCTGAGCTCTGTAGACTGGTCTTCCCTGGCTGTCTGAATCTACTGGGACCCCTGTCACCATCTGATACTGCTAAGACATGAGTGTAGTGCACAGTCAGTACACAAGAGGGCTGCATTCCCGCAAGATGCCTGCGGGAACTGCAGGTCCCAACGGAGATCATTACTGCGCAGTCAGCATTTTTCATTATGTGGGGGCAGGAGCAGGTGTTCAGGCAGATGTCTTTGAGATGAAAATATTTTTGTTGTCCCACAGATGATCCTCTTTCTGCTTTTGTATGCGTTAGCCTACCTATTGTTTTAAAAGCACATTTTTCGCATTATTCACACACAGAATTTGCTGCTTCAACTTCAGTGGCATCAAATTTTATTTGTCACATACATGGTTAGCAGATGTTTAATGCGAGTGTAGCGAAATGCTTGTGCGTCTAGTTCCAATAGTGCAGTAATATCTATACATTCCCCAACTACCTAATACACACATCTAAAAAGGTGAATGAGAATATATGTAATTATATGGATTAGCGAAGGTGCAATGGATGGTATAAAATACAGTATATACATGTGATATGAATAATGTACGATATGTAAACATTATAAAAGTGGCATTATTTAGAGTGCATTGTGTAAAGTGACTAGTGATATATTTATTAAAGTGGCCAGTGATTGACTCTCAATGTAGTCAGCAGCCTCTGAGTTAGTGACTGCTGTCTAGCAGTCTGGTGTTGATGCAAGCTGTTTTTCAGTCTCCCGTTCATAGCTCAAATGTTCCTGTATGTGTAGTTTCATTGAAATAGAGTAGGCTGCCTCCATGGGTGGAGAATCACGTGGCAGTTCATTTGAATGACATTAACTTTAATATGATTAGACTGTATTTTTACTACAGTGTCTTTAAATTATATATTGATAATGGATAAAGTGGAGGGCGCTCAACCTACGTGAGCCGAAGTGCAATTAAAAAATTGTAATATGATTGAAAAGGCACACCGCGCACAAGTTAGGCTATGGTGAGCAAGTGTTTTGATGACCCATTTAGTCTCTCCCTGCAAGTTGTCCTCCTAAAAGTTAGGCTATATCCTATAGGCCTATGCAAGTCTCGCTGTAATTTTTTTTTTCTGCTTTAAGTTCAGTAGCCATACCTGCGAGATCGGGTGCACTTTTGTGGTCTCAATTAAATAGAGTAGGCTATAGCCTACGACTGGGCGGAGAAGCACGGGGCGGATATCTTTCCAAGGAAATGTACTTCTTAAATAGATTAGACTATAGTATACTACATTGCCTAGAAATAAATATTGATCACCCATATTTCTCCATTTGGAAAATCTTCTAAAAGATAGGCTATAAAAATGGCTCAAGAGTAAGTCTGTCCAACTCTGCTTTCTTCAAATTACTTACAGCATATTGGCTGATATGAGGACATGCTGTATTTCTCACTTTGACTGAGACTATAGTTTATCTTAATTCTGGCCATCTTTTTCATTTTCTCCAACAAAAATGATATATTAGCCTGTTAGCCCCCATGTATCTAATTAGTTCGCTTTCCTTCATTGTTTATTGTAAAATATTGTTTTGAGTAACATCAACACCTTTCTTGAATATTCAAAAGGAAGGAAGTGGTTATAATCTTTCTCTGTGATTCGAGTGTCACTGTTGAAAATGAGGTAATTTATTGGAGGTAATTTCAAGTGCCAATTGGAGAATGCTAATATTTCTAACCATGACATGATTTTATATTACAGTTTAATAGACCAATTTGATTGGGTACTTGGCATACCTTTGTCCATTCCAGGTTGTTAGTGCTTGATAGATGTGATAAACTATTTAATCAAACTCAATATCTGGCAATGTAATCTTACCTCACCTGTTCGCTGGGATTTCTTTGCCAGTAGTTAGGGCCTTATGGATGAAAGGATTGGTGCGAGTTATCACATTTTTAATCAGACTAACCCTTTGGGAGTAGGTGTTTTGAGGGATTTGGGAATGTAATGCTGTTGAAGGAATTTGTGTACATGTGAAATGCATGTACTTTTACAAGCACCAAGAGGCCAGCATTGAAACCAGAGCGCACCATGTTTGAGTCAACAATGGATTAATTAGTAGGAAAGTCACAGGCCTGAGTGCAACAGTGTGTGCATTTGAAGGACTGCATTATGGTCAAATTCGGCAAGGTTTTAATACACAGACAATGTCTTCAATTCCAGCTTTTCAGTGAGTTATGATTTGTTTTTGAGTTGAATTCAAGCCTCTTCAAGCACATTTGTGTTTTTCATATTTTTGTCCCCTTTTGATGAAACATGCTCGTTCAGCTACCTGTATGTTTTGGATAGAGTGGATGAAAAACATGTCTGGCATCCAAGAAAAACAGGATGTGACTGGCTGGGCTAAGGTCTTCTCATCTTGGCCATGTCCCAGAGTAGTGCACAGACTGCAAGCGGCTTTTTGGCAATGGGGCAGAGGTGTGTGCGTGATGAATGGAAATCAAGGGCTGTGTGCAGAAACCACTCCATTGTTCCCTGGATGGCGTGGGGTTTGCTTGCTCTACCGGGCCAGATGTTGTGGTTGACAAGGGCTCCTGCCAGTCGCGGGGTAAGGTGAGAAGCTGGGCTGGGCTAGCTGTATGGGCGGACAAGCAGAGGGTACTTAGAGGAGTGAGTTCTAGCAGCTGCTGTGTAGACGCCTATGCACACACCCACTGCTATCAATACAGTACACACGATCACAACTACACATGTGCTCTAAAATGGGCCAAAGGGATACACCTCAAATGTGCACCCACACAGAAGGAAGGCTTATCAAAACAACACTGACACATTATTAGCATTTGTTAGCATTATCACTCAGTCCTAGCATTCCTACAGTGAACTCATGGTCTTACAAATCAAATTGTATATTTGTCACATACTTTGTAAACAACAGGTGTAGACTACCATTGAAATGCTTACTTACAGACCCTTCACAAAAATGCAGAGAAATAATTTAAATAATAGTAAAGTAACAATAAATGCATAATAAGTAACGATAACTTGGCTATATACACTAGGTACAATTACAGAGTGATGTGCAGGGGTATGAGGTAATTTATGTACATATAACTATGAATAAAGTGACTTGGCAACAGGATAGATAAATGGTAGCAGTAGAGTATGTGAGACAAGAGTTAGTGCTAAAAGGGTCCATGCAGATACAGTTGAAGTTTACATACACTTAGGTTGGAGTCATTAACTTGTTTTTCAACCACTCCACACATTTCTTGTTAACAAGCTATAGTTTTGGCAAGTCGGTTAGGACATTGACTTTGTGCATGACACAAGTCATTTTTCCAACAATTGTTTACAGACAGATTATTTCACTTTTATCCATTGTATCACAATTCCAGTGGGTCAGAAGTTTACATTCACTAAGTAGACTGTGCCTTTAAACAGCTTGGAAAATTCCAGACAATTACAGTGCCTTGCGAAAGTATTCGGCCCCCTTGAACTTTGCAACCTTTTGCCACATTTCAGGCTTCAAACATAAAGATATAAAACTGTATTTTTTTGTGAAGAATCAACAACAAGTGGGACACAATCATGAAGTGGAACGACATTTATTGGATATTTCAAACTTTTTTAACAAATCAAAAACTGAAAAATTGGGCGTGCAAAATTAATGAGTTTACATTACACCTTAACAAAATACATTTACTCTTCCGACTTCAACTGTAGCTACCCGGACTATTTGGTTAACTATTTGGCAGTCTTATAGCTTGGGGGTATACTTTTTTTCAGGGTCCTATTGGTTCCAGACTTGGTGCATCGGTACCACTTGCCGTGTGGTAGCGGAGAGTATAGTCTATGACTTGGGTGGCTGGAGCCTGACAATTTTTTTTTGGGGGCTTTCTTGGAAAGCGCCTGGAATAGCAGACCTGGATGATAGGGAGCTTGCCCCAAGGGAAGTGCTGAGCTGTACGTGCTACCCTCTGTAATGCCTTGCCGTCAGATGCCAAGCAGTTGCCATACCAAGCGGTGATACAGCCAGTCAAGATGCTCTCATTGGTGTAGCTGTAGAACTTTTTAAGGATCTGAGGGCCCATGCCAAAACCTTTCAGCCTCCTGAGGGGGAAGAGGCATTGTCATGCCTTCTTCACTACTGTTGGTGTGTGTGGACCATGATAAATCCTTAGTGATGTTGGATACTGAGGAACTTGAAGCTCTCGATCCGCTCCACTACTCTCCCGTCGATGTGAATAGGGGCTTGCTCGGCCCTCCGTTTCCTATAGTCCACGATCATCTCCTTTTGTCTTGCTGACTTTGAGGGAGAGGTTGTTGTCCTGGCACCACACTGCCAGGTGTCTGAAGACCTCCCTATAGGCGATCTCATCGTCGTCGGTGATCAGGCCTACCACCGTTGTGTCGTCAGCAAACTTACTGATGGTGTTGGAGTCGTGCACGGCCACACTGTCATGGGTGAACATGGAGTACTGGAGAGGACTAAGCCTGCACTCCTGAGGGGACCATGTGTTGAGGATCAGCATGGCAGATGTGGTGTTGCCTACCCAGCAGCATACAACCCTGTATCCCACTGATGGCTTGCCTCTGAAGCTAAGCATGTTCTGCTGGAAGAGTTGTTGGAGGTTCTGTAGGAGGCACTCTTTTTTTCCTCTGGTCAACAAAAAAAAATATCCCAATGCCCCAGGGCGGTGATTGGGGATATTGCTATTTTGTAGGGTGCCATCTGTCACATGGGATGTTAAATGGGTGTCCTGGCTCCGTGCATGTCCACAGTTGTGGGTAAACGGAGTACAGCAGGGGACTAAGCACGCACCCCTGAGGGACACCAGTGTTGAGGGTCAGCGTGGCAGATGTTGTCTATCCTCACCACCTGGGGACGGCCCGTTAGGAAGTCCAGGATCCAGTTGCAGAGGTGCTCAATCCCAGGGTTCTTAGCTTAGTGATGAGCTTTGAGGACATAATGGTGTTGACGTGATCTGTGACCAGCTTTTCAAAGCATTTCATGGCTACAAATGTGAGTGCTGCGGTGCGTTTGTCATTTAGACAGGATACCTGGGCATTCTTGGGCACAGGGACTACTATGGTCTGCTTGAAACATCGATCAGGGAGAGGTTGAAAATGTCAGTGAAGATACTTATATCAGTCACACTAATGAAATGAAGCACAAGTTCGCAGCAGCTGGGTTTCCTTATTTATTCTCCACTAGCACACAGCGCACACAAGACCTCTCACCAGTCTCTGTTAGTGTGGGTTTTTCCAACCAACTCTTTCTTTGTGCAGCGGGCAGGCAGCATGCAGGGTTACTGTATGGATAGCAGCAGCAGCCTCTCAGTGTCTTGCATGGAGCGAAGGGTTGCATCCCAAGTGGCACATTATTCCCTAATGAAGTGCACTACTTTTGACCAGGGCCCGTTAGTAGTGCACTATATAGGGCAAGGCTCTCGAACCCTGTTCCTACTGCCCTGTAGGTTTTTGCTCCAACGCTAATCTAGCGTACCTGACTCTCATAATTAGCTGGTTGATAAGCTGAATCAGTTTAGTTAGAACTGGGGTTGGATTGAAAACCTACAGGAGGGTAGCGCTCGAGGAACAGGGTTGGAGAGCCCCGACGTCGGTAATAGGGTGACATTTGGGACACACCCTAGGAGTTTGGGATTAATTAGCTGTGGTACAGTACTTTACTGTATATAGTACCCTTGTACCTAGCTGGCTAGCATTACTACCAGATGTTTTAAGTCAAACATAAGGGAAAGTGAAAGTTTAATATGTTCTTCAGGCCTCTTAAAACCTCTTAAGGATCTGACCCTTTTTTTCAATTTTCACCTAAAATGACATACCCAAATCTAACTGCATGTAGCTCAGGACCTGAAGCAAGGATATGCATATTCTTGATACCATTTGAAGGGAAATACTTTGAAGTTTGTGGAGATGTGAAATTAATGTAGGAAAATAGAACACATTAGATCTGGTAAAAGATAATAAAAAGTAAAACATTTTTGTGCCATCTTTAAAATGCAAGAGAAAGGCCATAATGTATTAGTCCAGCCCAGGCACAATTTAGATTTTGGCCACTAGATGGCAGCAGTGTATGCAACGTTTTAGACTGATCCAATGAACCATTGAATATCTGTTCAAAATGTTGTATCAAGATTGCCCAAATGTGCCTTATTGGTTTATTAATACATTTTCAAATTCATAACTGTGAACTCTCCTCAAACAATAGCTTGGTATTATTTCACTGTAATAGCTATTGTAAATTGGACAGTGCAGTTAGATTAACAAGAATTTAAGCTTTCTGACCATATTATGTCTATGTTCTGGGATTTTTTTGTTTTTTTTTGTTACTTGACTCATGCTAATCACATTAGCCTGCGTTAGCTCAACCGTCCCTGATCCCTTTTAGCTCAAAACACACACTACAGTGCAAAACGTAGTTGTTCGGGGGGGTTATTGGTGTTTGAGAGAGATGGGCATTTTAAATAATTTTTCTCTTTGAATAATGACTTTTTTTTCCTTTGTCCAGATAGTCGAAATGCAAAAAATGACTGTTTCCTGTTTTGATTGGTCAAGAGTCTTCTCCGGGAGTTGACCAGAGCTATCCTCCCGATTTTTCTACTTACAAGCAAAAATTCATACAGGAAGTACCAGTGAAGAGCTCAATACGGAAGTGGCGCTGATCATGGACTTCAGAAAACGGAGGGCCGAACCTGCACCCATCCAAATCGGTGGGTCTATGGTGGTGTGGGTCAAGAGCTTCAAGTTTTTCTGTGTCCAGTAAGGCATTAACATGGTCCACACACACCAACGCCGTTGTGAATAGGGCATGACAATATCTCTTCTCCTTCAGGAGGCTGAGAAGATTTGGCATGGGCATTCAGATACTCGATGTACTACAGCTGCGCCATTTAGAGCACCTTGACTGGCTGCACCACCGCAACGCAAGGCGCTACAGAGGGTAGTGTATACAGCCAGTACATCACTGGGGCCGAGCTCCCTGCCATAGAAGACATCTATACCAGGCAGTGTCAGAGAAAGGCCCTAATAATTGTCAGATTCTAGCCACTCAAGTCAGACTTCTCTCTGCTACCAACGGGATCCTGAATTGCATTGACTATTTTTGCACTCTTGTCTCATCACATATGCTGCTGCTGTTTTATTATCTATCCTGTTGCCGAGTCACTTTACCCGTACCTATATGTACATATCTACACTATATTACCAAATGTATGTGGGCACCTGCTTGTCGAACATCTCATTCCAAAATCATGGACATTTTATAATGGAGTTGGTCCCCGCCTTTGCAGCTACAACAGCCTCCACGCTTCTGGGAAGTCTTTCCACTAGATGTTGGAACATTGCTGCGGGGACTTGCTTCCATTCAGCCTATGAGCATTAGTGAGGTTGGGCGATTAGGACTGGCTCATAGTTGGAGTTCCAATTAATCTCAAAGGTGTTCGTTTGGGGTTGAGGTCAGGGCTCTGTGCAGGTCAGTCAAGTTCTTCCACACCGATCTTGAAAAAACATTTCTGTATGGGCCTCGCTTTGTGCACGGGGGCATTGTCATGCTGAAACAGGAAAGGGCCTTCCCCAAACTATTGCCACAATGTTGGAAGCACAGAATCGTCTTGAGTGTTATTGTATGCTGTAGTGTTAACATTTTCCCTTGCCTGAGCCATGCAAAAGAGTCCCAGACCATTATTCCTCCTCCACCAAACTTGACAATTTTCACTGCATTGGGGCAGGTAGCGTTCTCCTGGCATCTGCCAATCCCAGATTCGTCCATCGGACTGCCATACGGTGACGCGTGATTCATCAATCCAGAGAGCGTGTTTCGATTGCTCCAGAGTCCAATGGCAGTGAGCTTTACACTGTTTTCTTTACACCACTCCAGCCGACCATTGGCATTGCACATGGTGATCTTAGCCTTGTGTGTGGCTGCTCGGCCACGTCATGAAGCTCCCGACGAACAGTTTTTGTGCTGACGTTGTTTCGAGGCAGTTTGGAACTCTAATGAGTGTTGCAACCGAGGACCCATTCTGTGAGTTTGTTGCCTACCACTTCGCAGCTGAGCCGTTGTTGCTGCTAGACGTTTCCAGAAATTTGACAAACTGACTTGTTGGAAAGGTGGCATCCTATGACGGTGCCACATTGAAAGTTGCTGAGCTTTTCAGTAAGACAATGGAGATTGCATAGCTGTGTTCTCGATTTTTATACACGTCAGCAAAGGTGTGGCTGACATAGCCGAATCCACTAATTTGAAGGGGTGTCCACATTTGTGTGTGTGTATATATAATGTACCTCTGCACATTGAATCAGTACTGGTACCCCCTGTATATAAGTTATTGCTACTCAATTTTCAAAAATGTCTCCCTGCATTGTTGGGAAGGGCTCGTAAGCATTTCACTGCTAGTCTCCAACTGTTGTTTATGAAGCATGTGACAAATAACATTTGAGTTTTGTCTAACCGTGGAAGAGAAGTCAGATTTTTGCCAGGATAGAACTGATTCTGATACAAAAAGGTTTTCTGGTGAGTTTTGCATTGATCTGTGTCAGGTCTTGTAGAAACTCCAAATGGCAATGAAGTGGGGAAAATAGCTTACCGATGTCGGGGCAGAATGGAGAGATGTGCAGCAGTTGCTGAATGCACCTTTTTAAAAAAAATATTTTTATATATAAACTATATTCAAATGTAAAAAAGAAATTCCGAGGTAACAATGTCACAAGGATAATTTAAATTACATCTTAAACAAAGCTTTTTCATTGTTTTAAAATAGGCCTGGAAATGTTTTGCTTGGCTGAAATATTACTTTATACTTATGCTGTATGCTAGAGTATTAGACATACACTGTCTCCCCTCCTCATTTCAATTTTAAGCCTCCATCTCCGTCTACCTATCAGGGCCCCGGAAGAGTCCGAGGTTTTGAGAGGACACACTTACTCAGTGTTACAGCGGGTGTGTTTGAGGACTCAGGCTGATCTGCTTGAATCTCAGAGATGTGAATAGGGACACTGACATTCCAGTGGGGATAAAGGAAGCATGGTAAACACATACTGGTTTTGGGTTTGAAAAATACCTATTGTGCCTTCGGGAAATATTCAGACATTTTCCACATTGTTATTTTGCAGCCTTATTCTAAAATGTATTAAGTTGTTGCCCCCCCCCCCTCATCAATCTGTACACAATACCCCATAATGACAAAGCAAAAACTGTTTTTGTAGACATTTTTTGCAAATGTATTAACTGAAATCACATTTACATAAGTATTCAGACCCTATACTCAGTACTTTGTTGAAGCACCTTTGGCAGCGATTTACAGCTTCTTCTTCTTGGGTATGACGCAACAAGACTGGCACACCAGTATTTGGGTATTTTCTCTCATTCCTCTCTGCAGATCCTCTCAAGCTCTGTCCGGTTGGATGGGGAGCATAGCTGCACAGCTATTTTTAGGTCTCTTCAAAGATGTTCGATCAGGTTCAAGTCCGGGCTCTGGCTGGGCCACTTGAGGACTGTCAGAGACTTGTACCGAAGCCACTCCTGCGTTGTCTTGGCTGTGTGCTTAGGGTTGTTGTCCTTTTGGAAGGTGAACCTTCACCCCAGTCTGAGGTCCTGAGTGTTCTGGAGCAGGCTTTCAAGGATCTCTCTCTACTTTTCACCGTTCATCTTTGCTTCGATTCTGACTAGTCTCCCAGTCCCTACCGCTGAAAAGAGTGACCATCAGGTTCACATCCCTGACCAAGGCCCTTCTCCCTTGATTGCGCAGTTTGGCTGGGCGGCCAGCTCTAGGAAGAGTCTTGGTAGTTCCATTTAAGAATGATGGAGGCCACTGTTCTTGGATTTCCAATGCTGCGGAAATCTGTGCCTCGACACAATCCTCTCTCGGAGCTCTATGGACAATTCCTTCAAACTCATGGCTTGGTTTTTGATCTGACATGCACTGTCAACTGTGTGCCTTTCCAAATCATGTCCAATCAATTGAATTTAACACCGGTGGACTCCAAGTTGTCAAACATCTGAAGGTTGATCAATGGAAACAGGATGCACTTTAGCTCAATTTTGAGTCTCATAGCAAATGGTCTGAAATACTTAAGGTATTTCTGTTTTTTTGTTTGCAAAAATCTGAACTTGTTTTCACTTTGTCATTGTGGTATTTTGTGTAATCAATTTTAAATAATGCCGTAACGTAACAATCTGGAAAAAAATCAAGGGGTCTGAATACTTTCCGAAGGCACTGTATGTGAGCCTCAGTAAATGTAACACCGCCAATGCATATATTTAAGTCATTGCATTTGCAACTTGACTCTTGTTAGATGAAATGAATGAGAATATTACTTTGTCATGGGTTGGGTGTAAATAAATACAAATTAAAGTCCATGTTGAACTAACGGTTAGTCACTAACTCTCTATACGTCTTGGTTTCCTGTCTAGTTTGTCAGTGGAGGATTGTGTTGGGAGAGTTTTAATGTCTTTTTACTTCAGGCAGTTGTCTGGCCTAATATACAGTATTTGTGTCTGGCTTTGGGGGCCTAGTGTTCACGGTGGGTTGGTGGGGCGGTGGTGCTAGGGTTTGAATAGTCTGGTCTGTTTCCCTCACACAGTAGTGGGGCTGTGAAACACCTGAGTCGGATAGGAACGGCAGCGTGGCAGGAATGCCCCCTTGTGCCAACCACAACTGGCATCAGAAGGGGACGGGGCTTGTCCAACCGTGGAGCGACGCTACGATATTAACAGGCACTGAATGCATGTGGGCTGGCGGCCACACTTACTTTCCACAGCGTGTGTCTGTCTCTCTGTTGCTCCTTTGTTGCCTCTTGGTCTCCCTCTACCCCTTTCTACTTCATCTTAATTTCTTATGCATTTCTTTAACTTGAGGTCCATATCTTAAAATATCCGTGCTTACATAGCATGGGAACTGTAGCATGATATATCATATGCAGTTAAGCATCTTGTAATGAATCTACTCCATTTTACATTTTAGTCATTGAGCAGACACTCTTATCCAGAGCGACTTACATCCCTGTCTGGCCTACTAAGCCCTAAAGCCACCCATTTATACAGACCATAGTCTAAGTTCCTACGAGGAGGAAGTCTCCTTGCCTAATGGGATCTATTAAACGAAACAGTGGGAAGAAGCTTTCTTATTCTTAACCCCCGCACCTCTTCTTCCTACACTTTTTTTTTTCCCCCACCTCAGTCACTCCATCTTAATTTCCTCTGTCAGTTCCACAACACCCATGCCAACGGAACCGCATGGTTAATTAACTCACTCTGCATACTCAATTGTAGAAAAAGTTGCCTTAAGTTCTGTTTTCATGTTCCCTTTTAACACAACATGTTATTGTCTACTACCTTGACACCAGTGATACTGTTGCGAGGAGAGCCTTTTCTTACCTGTTCCAGTACTTATTAATGGAAACATTGGGTTGCTGCCTGATTAGCCTTTCTCTGTTTCTCCCACTAATTTATATTGGCAATTTAAGCTTTGGCCTCTCTTCAAATTGTTTGAATTCAATGGAGATGCTGCATTTGCATCAATTCCTGCATAAATGAAGGCTAGATGGATACTAACTGAGGAACCTGATACAGAGCAGGTACAACACTTGGCTCTTTAATTTCTCAGGGAATAATTAGGCCATCATGGGGAATGCTTTAGCACCAGGATAATGGGGGTTGTGAATATCCAGCTTCAACCCCCTTCCATAATCATCCTGCCCTATGCTCCTCCTCATCCCCCTTCACTCCTTCCCTGCCCCCATCACCTTCCCAGACCACTAACTCAATGAAATGGTTGTTTCTGTCCCCCGTCTCCCTTGCAGTCACAGGCAATTAGCGCCCGTTAAAACAGTCCGCAGGACGGTTGCCGAGAGTGGGTATACGACCCTCACACTACTCCTCCCACAGTTCTCAAATATTACCCTGGGCTACCGTGAAAGAACCATGGTAGGGGGTGGTTTGTGGGGAAAAGGTGGGGTCTGTTTCTGGACCCTGGCACGTGCTACACTACTGAGCACAAAGCACCTCTTTTACTAGGGATCTGGTGCACATATGGAAACATTTTCTTAAATGCCCCCCAAGCAAACCCTCTTTTCTTTCCCTTGACTGTAGGTTTCCCCTCGCCTCCACTGCTCACTCTGCTATCTACTTGAGGATAATTTGGGGGGCAGTGTACTACCTGGGAAAGGTTCTCATTCCCTCCCCTTGTACCACAGAACCCTACTCATGCACCCTACTGTCTCAATGTCTGCTCATTCACTTACAGGGCCTTGCCCTCCAGCTGCAGGAGTAGCATGAGGAAGCCTAATTGTACCTGTCAATACTGCTGATGAGGGCTTCCGGTTAGGGCTGGCTTTGTCTGGCAATACCAGCAATTCTAATCCAATGAGATGAGTATGACTGTTGCTGTTAGAATTTGACATGAGTACCTTAAGTCAGTCATTACCTGAGATTCTTGCAAAGGTACACCTTGCTGTCAGGCAGCAGCAGACCATTGGATCACACAAACATAAATGAGTTGTATTTACTGCTTCACAGAAAGACTTCAGCAAGATTGGTTCCTTGCGTTCAGGATCAACATTCATTAAAGTTTGCTTACTTCTCCACAATTGGATTAGTATAAGCGCAACACTAGATGAACATCAGTACAACAGTAATACAACATTAGTGTGACATCATCTCAGAGCAGAGACCTTTGACTGCACAGCTGGGTGCAGATAACAGCACAGCTTGGATGTTTATTTTTCCCCCACTGCATTCCAGCTTCTTATTTATAATCGCAATGATATCCAACTCCGGGGGTTACTTCTATAAAAGGACATTTTGCAAACTCGTTAAAAAAGGAGGGTTTGCATGCTACATTTTCTAGAGATGTAACCTTTAGATTTCTAGCAGAGAGACATCGATCACACAGAAATAATTGTGAGTTTGGCAAGGGTCAAAGATTGCGAGATACATGACTGGGCACCGTAGCGAAGCTCGGCAACATCCGAAGGCTGCAAATGAAAAGCTGTGAAGCGCCTTCAGTGGGGATCTTCCATGTATATCATGGAGTTCAGGGTTGGAAACGGTGGTTGGGGATTAACTGTACTTCCATATTATGCACATAGTCAAAGCTGGAATGTAGGCCGGTGGAGAAGGGGAAACTGGCTAAATTAATTTGACTAATCCTATGTAGAGGTAACAGTTTATCTGCTTTTGAATAATAAATAATATAATCTACTACAACAACATTCAACTCTACAACATCAACAGTATTGCAGAACATATAGACCAGAACAATATAGCAGTGTGGCTCATATTCAGATGAGGAGTCTAACTATACTGGTAGCTGGTCAGAAACACATTAAACAGATACTCGTCAGACTCTCGTTCATAGATCCTCAAAGTACTTCCCATTTTTCAGTTTGGAAAGACTGTAGGAGTGGATGGGCTAGCTGGGCCAGCCACAAAGTCAAATTAGCCTTTTGGTCTTATAAGGCATAATGTTAGCAGTGTGGTTAGGTTTAAAATCAGATTTTATGACTTTGTAGCTAGGCTGGCTAGTGACCACCCTGTAGGCCTCCAGGACAAGATTCATCCCAATAAATGACAACCTGCAAGAAGAGGCTATGCCCAACACAGAGACCTGTGGAGAGGTTTGACCCTTTAACCTCTGCAGATGTCTAATAACCAACTTAACCCTCCAAGACATTTTATTCTGTTTGTAAAGGAATGGTCATTATATACTTTGGATTCAATTATGCTGACCGCTGGGGGTAGTCACCCAATTGCATTTCACACCAAGCTCTGGAGTCATCTGACTTATGTTTTACTCCTCCATCAAACCTCGACTGAACTATTCCTCCCTCAACTTGAAGAAGATTGACCAATTTGATCCCGTTTGTTATCTTAAGATCTACCATTGGTGATTCGTTTCCTCGGATAGAGCTCTGCTAAAGACAAATGAGTCCCCCCACACCACCCAATTTAATGCCTAGCAGATGGTTTTCAGGGCCCTCATGAGAGCCAGTTTCATTATAGTGCTCGTTGGTTTTTGCGGATTGACTGTCCTTCATGTCTTAAAGTACTGATGGACTGTCGTTACTCTTTGCTTATTTGAGCTGTTCTTGGCATAATATGGACTTAGCCCTATTTGGTAAAAGACCATCTTCTGTATACCCCCCCTACCTTGTCACAACACAACTGATTGGCTCAAACTCCTTAAAGGAAAGAAAATCCACATTTAACGAAGCATACCTGTTAATTTAAATGCACTTCCGGTGAACTACCTCATGAAGCTGGTTGAGAGAATGCCAAGAGTGTGCAAAGCTGTCATCAGTGCAAAGGGTGGCTATTTTGAAGAATGTCAAATATAAAATATTTTGATTTGTTTAAAAGCTACTGCACAGCTATTTTTAGGCCTCTCCAGAGATCAAGTTCAAGGCCGGGCTCTGGCTGGGCTACTCAAGAACATTCAGAGACTTGTCCCGAAGCCACTCCTGGGTTTGTCATGGCTGTGTGCTTAAGGTTATTGTCCTGTTGGAAGGTGAACCTTCGCCCCAGTCTGAGGTCTTGAGTGCTCTGGAGCAAATTTTCATCAAGTATCTCTCTGTACTTTGCTCTGTTCATCTTTCCCCCAATCCTGACAGTCTCCCAGTCTCTGCGCTGAAAAACATCCCCACAACATGACACTGCCGCCACCATGCTTCACCGTAGGGATGGTGCCAGGTGTCCTCAAGACTTGACCCTTGGACTTAAGGCCAAAGTGTTCAATATTGGTTTCATCAGACCAGATAATCTTACTTCTCATGGTCTGAGAGTCTTTACGTGCCCTTTGGCAAACTCCAAGTGGGCTGCAATTGCCCTTTTTAATTTTGAGTGACTTCTGTCTAGGCACTACCATATTGGCCTGATTGGTGGAATGCTGCAGAGATGGTTGTCCTTCTGGAAGGTTCTCCACATCTCCTAACCAAGACAATTCTCCACCGATTGCTCAGTTTGGCTGGTCAGCCAGCTCTAGGAAGAGTTTTGGTGGTTCCAAATTTCTTCCATTTAAGAATGATGGAGCTCACTGTGTTCTTGGGGACCTTCATTACTGTTGACATTTTTTTGGTACCCTTCCCCAGATCTGTCCCTCGACACAATCCTGTCTCGGAGATCAACGGACAATTCCTTCCACCTCACGGCTTGGTTTTTTTTCTCTGACATGCACTGTCAACTGTGGGGACCTTTTTTATATAGGCAGGTGTGTGCCTTTCCAAATCATGTCCAATCAATTGAATTTACCACAGGTTTCTACAACTTGAATGGACATCTCAAGGATGATTCATGGAAACAAGATGCACCTGAGCTCAATTTTGAGAGTCATAGCAAAGGTTCTGAATAGTTGTGTTTTTTTTCTAAACCTTTTCTTTGCTTTGTCATTATTGGGTATTGTGTGTAGGTTGCTGAGGATTTATATTTATTTAATCCATTTTAGAGTAAGACTGTAACATAACAATGTGTGGAAAAAGTCAAGGGATCTGAATACTTTCTGAAGGCACTGTATGTGTCACCTCTCCCGGCTCTTACTGGCATCTACCCTCTTTTCCAACAAGCATCCTCAACCACTCCGGATGTCCACCGACCGTCTCCGGATGTCCATGGACTTTGAAAGTTGGTCAGTCTGCTCTGGCCGGACCAAATCTGAACCAATCATAGATGTCTATATTTCGCATGTTTGGACAGAAGAGAACAGCACAGTAAACAAAAGTGCAGCAGAATAGATTCTAGTAGAGCACACTAGAGTACTGTACTGACCATATGTACTGAACTCTACCGTACTGTGCTCTACTGTGATGTCCAAACATGAGAAACATAGATGTCTATGATTGTTTCAAACTTGGTCTGGTACGGGCCATCCAAATGTGGTCTTGTTTGGGGGCAGAGCTCATTACAATAATATCCAGTGTGTAGAATACCTAAATATGTAAAAGAAGGATATTTCATATCTACCTTTTTTTGTGTGTACCTATTCAGGATACAACACCAAGAAGAGAATGATATTCATATCCATAATTATTAGGGCTGGGAATTGCCAGGGACCTCACAATAAGACAAATATTACGTAACATCAAATTTTATAGGTCACGTACACATGGTTAGCAGATGTTAATGCTAGTGTAGCGAAATGCTTGTGCTAGATCTGACAGTGCAGTAATATCTAACAAATTCACAACGACTACCTTATACACACAAATGTAAAGGGATGAATAAGAATATGTATGGATGATATCTGGATGAACGATGGCTGTGCAGCATAGGCCAGATGCAGTAGGTGGTATAGAATACAGTATATACATATGAGATGAGTAATGTAGGATATGTAGACATTATTAAAGTGGTGTTATTTAAGTGACTAGTGATACCTGCATTAGTGGCAAGAGATTTGTCTGTATGTTAGCAGCAGCCACTCTGGTGCCGATTTTATATGTATTGCGATTCGATACTGATTTTATTGCTATTCGATGATCCAAACATATTGCTCACCATATGTCTGCTGCAGAGGGTCAAGAGGGAGCCATCAGTCATTAAAATAAAAGGGCGGAAGACAAATTGTCTTTGTATTTAAAAAGAAGATGGAGAGCAAACTATAAAGGAAAAATACTTTTTGTTTTTGTGCAGGTACAGCCAACTAGCGCAACAATTTATAGAGCGAAATTGTCAAAAATGACTATCTGTGACCCATTTCAGGAAACTAGGCATGTGTCAGCAAAAAAACAGAATTCAACGCTCTGGATAACATGAAAACAGCCTAACCAGCTCTGCTAGGGCGAGTAAAATGGTCTGTTCTCTCATTTGTCTGGAAGTAGCTAGCAAATTAGCCAATGTTAGCTTGGGTGCTTGAATGCCGTTTTTGATGTCAGAACACTCCGATCAACCCTACTCATAGGACAGAGCTTCAAATCAAATCAAATCTTCCAGTGTGCGCTCTGAACTCTCCGGGAGCGAAACTCAAATTTACGACCTGACAATCTGACTGCAGAGTTGTAGTCACCAGCGCTCTGGATAACATAACAGCCTAAGGTGAGTAATGTTCAGTGAGCTGTTCTCATGTGTCTGGAAGTAGCTAGCAAGTTAGCTTGGGTGCTTGACTGCTGCTGTTAGTACAAAACGCTCGGATCAACTCTTAAAGAGAATGGTTCGGGCTAAAGCTTTAGAGGGTGTGAACGATGCTGAATGGGTGTAGCGAAAGAAGAGCTCTACAGTTGATACTAGAGGTCCACCGAATGTGATTTTTCAATGCCGATACCTATTTATTGAAGGACCAAAAAAAAAAACAGGGCAATTCATTGGTATCTATTTTAAAATGTTTTTTTTATTTTTTTTTATTATAAATCTATTTGTAATTATGACTTATCACAAATAAGACACCTTGGTGCCAATTCAATGTAATAGTCCCACAATGGTGCTCTGCTTTTCTCTGCCATCTGTAAAAATGAATATATTTATACACACACACACAGCTCTCTGAAGTGACAAGGATACTGAAGTCCGCTTCAGTATGGAGATCCATACTCTCAACTGTTTGAATAATATAAAACTAGAGTTTAAGTTACCTGTCAATGTTTAAATCAAAAACTGTAATTTCTATATGCAGGAAATCATGTTTTAATATTGGGTATGGTAAGAATTGACGACAGTGAGTCAACACCTTCCAGTAAAATCTGAAAAGCAGTTCCTTCATTTATTCGATAGGATATTTTTAGATTCACTTCGAACAAGGTCTGTGTTTCATGTAGGCTTACACCACCTTGCCAGTTTGATAACTATGTAGATATCCATAAGACAAGGTAACTCTGCTCAATTTTGGTTAAATATAAGCAAGTATTTGTTTTTTATTTTTTATGAGTGGATTTATTATTATCCTTGTGAGATTTACACGAGTATCAAAACACCTAGGCGGTTTAAGCCTGCACTAAACAGACTTTATTTGAAGTAGATCAAGATGTTCCCTAGACATGAACGGTAAAATAATGAAGGAACCCCTTTCATGATGCGTTGACTATTTCTCTCTCTACCATTTTGTATTTCTTATAGGCACTTTAGTATTGCCAGCCTAAATCTTGGGAGTTGATAGGCTTGAAGTCATAAACCGCACTGAATCAAGCATTGCTAAGAGCTGCTGGCAAACGCAGTAAAGTGCCGTTTGAATGAATGCTTGCGAGCCTGCTGCTGCCTACCACCGCTCAGACTGCTCTATCAACTCATAGGCTTAATTATAATACAACACACAAATACGAGCCTTTGGTCATCAATATGGTCAAATTCGGAAACTACCATATCAAACAAAACGTTTATTCTTTCTGTGAAATTCGGAATCTTTCCGTAATTTAGCGACCGGGTGGCAACCCTAAGTCTAAATATTGCTGTTACATTGCACAACCTTCAATGTTATGTCATAATCATGTACAATTCTGGCAAATTAATTACGGTCTTTGTTAGGAAGGAATGGTCTTCACACATTTCTCAATGAGCCAGGCGGCCTAAACTGTTGCATATATCCTGACTCTGCTTGCACTGAACGCAAGAGAAGTGACACAATTTCCCTAGTTAATATTGACTGCTAACATTATTTTATTTTAACTAAATTTGCAGGTTGAAAAATGTATTGATTTTAAGAAAGGCATTGATGTTTATGGTTAGGTACATTTGTGCAACGATTGTGCTTTTTATGCGAATGCGCTTTTATTAAATCACCCGTTTGGCAAAGTTGAATTAGGCGGTGAGTCGATTGATAAATAAACAGGCACCCTATTGATTATATGCAATGCAGGACAAGCTAGTTAACCTAATAATATCATCAACCATGTAGTGATTATGTGAAGATTGTTTTTTTATAAGATCCGTTTAAGGCTAGCTAGCAATTTACCTTGGCGCCTTGCAGCAGCAAGGTCCTTTTTGATGCTGCACTCGCGTAACAGGTGCTCAGCCTGCCACGCAATCTCCTTGTGGATTGCAATGTAATCAGCCATAATCGGTGTCCAAAAAGGCCAATTACCGATTGTTATGAAAACTTAATCGGCCGTAGTTGGTACCAAATCATTCAAAGGCCATTTTCTCAGAAGTGATGAATTACTTTCCCATTGTTCCTCAAATGCAGTGTGTGAAATTCCATTTGTAGCTCTCTCTGCTTTTATCCCATTTTTTTGCTACATAAGACAGAATCAAAGTGGTCGGTCACATGTAGTAAAAAATAATATCCCGATATGTAACTATCAATTTCAGGAAGTGTCTGGGAACGAGTTTAGGTGTAATGTGGCTAACTTCACTTTAGAAAATGTGCGATAGTCAGCACGTCACCCTTTTTTAATAAAGCACATATCATATATCATATTCAACCATGGTGGGTTATGTCACATTTGACGTTGATTGTCACAGTCGTGCCAAATTTATGAACCCTTTATAAAGCATGACATACGGTTATAGATGCTTTGTAACATGTATGTAGTGCTTATGAAGCTTTTAAAAGCTGAACGTCATTTAAAACGGGACCCATTTCTGTATAGTACATTTTAAAACGGGACCCATTTCTGTATAGTACATTTTAAAGCGGGACCCATTTCTGTATAGTACATTTTAAAGCGGGACCCATTTCTGTATAGTACATTTTAAAGCGGGACCCATTTCTGTATAGTACATTTTAAAGCGGGACCCATTTTAAAGCGGGACCCATTTCTGTATAGTACATTTAAAGCGGGACCCATGATGTCATTATTTTAACGGATGTAAATCCACTTCACCTACGGTAGTTCAATAACCCCCTTTTTTTTCAAACTCAAGGTGTCATGTCATAGCTGAAACCCCATCTTTCTGCAGACGTCTTTGAATCTTAATTCGGAGCAGATAGTTCGTTTTTGGAGAACGTGAGCATGAACTGAGGGAGGTTTTACCGTAATACTGTTACCAAACTTTGTATTTCATTTGTTTTTATTTAAATAGGCAAGTCAGTTAGGAACAAAACTCTTATTTATCATGACGGCCAAACCCGGAAGTCGTGCTTGTGCATAGAGTTGTAGGGATTGTTAAACTTTTGAAGTCTTTTTTTTTGTTTGGCATACATTTTAACATAAAATATCGGAGTCAAAGCGCAATTCTGTTAACATGGAATTGCCCTGTAGCAGCTGTTCCTCACTGTTCCCGCCCTCCCTCCTTTCCTTGCTCACTCCCTTCCAGAGGACAGGGGTCTTGGTCGCTGCCCTCTGCAGCTCTGTTTGTTTGTGGGAAAATTCCTGGTCGGTCCGTGAGAGACCTCTGCTCTGGACACGTTTGTCCCTGGGGGTCTCCCGGCTCGGAGATGCTGAGCCCCACCGGACCTCTAGGGTCCTTCTTCCAAAAGTCACTGCGGGTGGCGGGCAGCTCCAGCACTATCCACTGCTTCCAAAAAATCGCCCCCCCCAACCTTACCAAGCCAATTACGTATCCAGGGCGATTATTATTTTTTTCGTTCTCTCACGCCACTGCAAAGAAATGAGAAACACAATCAAAACAAAAGGGGAGCCGCTGAGAAGAAGCAGCCTAGCGAAAACAGTTCTCCCCAAATAAATCACCTCAGATCGAGGGCCAAGATTGAGACATGGATCTTGATGTGACACAGGGTTTGGAGAACAGGCCGAACAAAAATATAAACACAATATGCAACAATTTCAAAGATTTGACTAATTTACAGTTAGTTCATATAAGGAAATCAGTCAATTGAAATAAATTAATTGGGGCCTAATTTATTGATTTCAAATGACTGGGAATACAGATATGCATCTGGTCACAGATACTATTAAAAAAAGGTAGGGGTGTGGATGGTGCTACACATCTCCTTCGCATGGAGTTGATCATGCTGTTGATTGCTGCCTGTGGAATGTTGTCCCACTCTTCAATGGTTGTGTGAAGTTGCTGGATATTGGCAGGAACTAGAACACCTGGTCGTACATGTCGATCCAGAGCATCCCAGACATGCTCAATGGGTGACATGTCTGAGTATGCAGGCCATGGAAGAACTGGGACATTTTCAGCTTCCAGGAATTGTGTACAGATCCTTGCGAAATGGGGCCGTGTGTTATCATGCTGAAACATGAGGTGAATGGCACCTTGATGCTTTGATAAAATGTGATTTGTGTTCATTGTCCGTAGCTTTAACCTGCCCATACCATAACCCCACTGCCACTGTCCTCTGTTGACATCAGCAAACTGCTCGCCCACACGACACCATGTCTGCCATCTGCCCTGTACCGTTAAAACCAGATCCCGTGAAGAGCACACTTCTCCAGCGGGCAGGTGGCCATAGAAGGTGAGCACGTGCCCACTGAAATCAGTTACGACGCAAACTGCAGTCAAGTCCAGACCCTGTTGAGGAAGACTCCCATCTCGTTCCTCACCCTCTTCAACGTGTCATTCTCCACCTGACTCTCCGCCAATGCCGACTGACTCGCCCATATCTCTGGAATGGGGAGCACCATAGAAAGAAGCTGGCTTTACACAGAACTGTCCATTCAGTCTGTTCTCTTGGGTTTCAATGGAAAAAAATGAGATGACCAAAATGTTGAAATGGTAACTTAATTAAGGGCAGAGTTTAGGCTGGGGTGAGGAGTACTGGAAAGGTTTGACTCCAGGTTATAATAGTCCATAAGTATACCTCCCACTGTCCTCAATTTGATTATGCTATAGCACATACTGTAGCACCACGATGATGAGCGATCCCTCTGAAATGCAGACTATGACCCAAAATACACTTCCACCCGGGTTTAAATTGCAAAAAGGGCAAAAAATGAGTCAAGACGTCAAAGTAACTAGACCTACAACACTTTTTCACAGCACCCTACTTAACACTAGTGAGACTCACCTAGCCTATGGTAGGCCTACAGTATATCTAAAAATATGTTTTTCATCTCTGCATGTACTGTACGTCTTTAAAAAATAAAAAAATAAAAACTGGATCTTACTTGTTTGACATCAACTGAAAACATTAATCCATAACTCTGCCAAGCCTACAAGCAAAGATTAATTGGTGTAGGCCATCGACGTTTTGGCTTGAGAAACTGCCGATACAACAATGCAACAAATATATTGATCATCTCAGCAAGGTTTCACCCGTGGTCGTGGAGCTAGGGGGAAGTGCAACTAAAATGTTGTTGAAATACATTTGCATTTTGAAAGTATTTATTGTAATCATGAAAACATATAAAGATGTTGATGAACAATACTGTATATGCGTCTTTTAGAAATATATAAATCAGTACCTAATAAGGTTGATTTGATTATGTGGATTATAATACATTTAAATATTTGTAGGTGGTTGATGCATTTTTCAGCAAATGAGGTCTGTTATTGATGCAAGACAACCAATGTATCAGGTGAACTTTTGGTCTGATAATTGCCCCATCAAGTTCTTTCAATTGCTACAGTGTGCAAAGCTGTCATCAAGCAAAGGGTGGCTACTTTGAAGATTCTCATATATATATATATATATATATATATATATATATATATATATATATATATATATATATATATATATATATATATATATATATATATATATATATATATATATATATATATATATATATATATATATATATATATATATATATATATATATATATATATTGATTTTGTTTAGCACATTTTTGTTTACTACATGATTCCCTATGTGTTATGTCATAGTTTTGAAGTCTTCACTAATATTTTACAATGTAGAAAATAGTCAAATTAAGAAAAACCCTGGAATGAGTAGGTGTCAACTTTTGACTGGTACTGTATATCATTCATTTGTTCAAGGATTTTATTTATAAAATCAAAACGAAATAACAAAGGGAGCCTTGAATAATTCAACAATAAATGAACTGTAATGTAAGTCATGTTCATACTGTATTTTACAACCTCTGGGTGTTTGGAGTTGCCTATATTGTACACGATTTAGCAAAATAATAGGCGTACTCATTTATTTAGGCTACATTATTCCACATCCTAATTGTAGCCTAACCAATATCCTCAGATTCAGTGAAAAGAAAAATCTGACATTGACATCAAGGGTGGATGGCTTCTTTTACATTCCAATTCATTGGAAAGGCTGCTAAAATATGAAACTTGTATTTCATTATGGTGAAATAAGTATAGCCAGTTATAATTGCAATGGCTTAGCAGATAATAGATGGTCAGTATTTACCTTGCTAAAAGAGGAATATAATATCTTGTTAACAGGAAACTCATTCAACAATTTTTAGATGAAATTTTGTGGAAAAAAGGACTAAGGGTGTGAAATATTTCTGATGGGCAAAGAAATTCAAAATGGATGATGATGATGATATTATTAATTAACAGTCATTTTGATCCAAATGTGCAAATTGTCCAAACAGATCCTCAAGGTAGATGGATGATTTTAAATATGTTATTGGACCGCAAACAGAAGTCTTATTTACCCATACAGTCCAAATAATGATGATCCACACTTCTTTGAAAATATATCTAATTTATCAACCATGCACAATACTCTGTTATTGTGTTGGGAGATTATAATACTGTTTTTTAAATACTTCTATGGACCTTAAAGGAAATCACACTATAAGCTATGACCCTCATGGATCATGGATATATTGGAATTAGTGGATATATGGAGGCTTAAATACCCTGATTAGTGAGACCGATGAACAATGATGACAGCCAATAGGGAGGAGATGAGGGCACTCGGAGTGTGGTGTCAGGAAAACAACCTTTCACTCAACGTCAACAAAACAAAGGAGATGATTGTGGACCACGGGAAACAGCAGAGGGAGCACCCCCCTATCCACATCGACGGGCCTGTAGTGGAGAAGGTGGAAAGTTAAGTTCCTCGGCGTACACATCACAGACAAACTGAATTGGTCCACTCGCACCCAACAGCACCTCTTCAACCTCAGGAGGCTGAAGAAATTTGGATGTATCACCTTAAACCCTAACAAACGTTTACAGATGCACAATCGAGAGCATCCTGTCGGGCTGTTATATCTCTTCCTCTTTATTAAATGAGTAAAGGAGTTCTGTCTTCACCTGATACATTCGGAAGTCATAAACTCAAATCGTCTGCCCCAGGAAAAATACTTGAAATACCTTCAGATGTAAAAAGAACAGTCTAAACTATCTATGGAAGTCTCAAGCTATTGTTTGCCTGAGGTAGAATCTCATGATAAGCTGTAGACCACACTACCTACTGAGAGAGTTTCTGTATTCTTTGTAGCGGTTTACATACCACTACAGTCAGAGGCTGGCACCAAGACAGCATTGAATGAGCTGCATTCTGGCATAAGCACACAAGAAAACGCTGACCCAGAGGCGGCGCTCCGAGTAGCCGGGGACTTTAATGCAGGGAAACAAATTCATTTTACCAAATTTCTATCAGCATGTTAAATGTGCAACCAGAGGAAAAATAACTCTGGACCACCTATACTCCATACTCCAATTTGTTTTTGAAGAGGTTTTGCATACAAAACTCTCCCTCACCCTCCATTTGGTAAATCTGACCATAATTCTATCCTCCTGATTCATGCTTACAAGCAAAAATGAAACTAGGAAGCACCAGTGACGAGATCAATTAAAGAATTGGTTAGATGAAGCAGATGCTAAGCTACAGGACTGTTTTGCAAGCACAGACTGGAATATGTTCTGGGATTACTCCGATGGCACTGAGGAGTACACCACATCAGTCATTGGCTTCATCAATAAGTGCATCGATGATGTCGTCCCCACAGTGACCGTACGTACATACCCGAACCAGAAGCCATGGATTACAGGCAGCATTTGCACTGAGCTAAAGGCTTGAGCTACCGCTTTGAAGGAGATGGACTCTAACCCAAAATCTTAAGAAATCCTGCTATACCCTCTGACGAACCATCAAATGGGCAACGCATCAATACAGGACTTAGATCAAATCGTACTACACCAGCTCTGATGCTCGTCACATGTTGCAGGGCTTGCAAACTTTTACAGACTACAAGGGGAAGCGCAGCCGAAAGCTGCCCAGTGACACAAGCCTACCAGATGAGCTAAACTACTTCCATGCTCGCTTCAAGGCAAATAACACTGAAACATTGAGAGCACCAGCTGTTCCGGAAGACTGTGATCGCACACTCCGCAGCTGATGACCTTTTTGAACAGGTCAACATGCACAAGACGGATTACCAGGACGTGTACTGCGAGCATTCACTGACCAACTGGCAAGTGTTTTCACTGACATTACCAACCTCTCCCTGTCCGAGTCTGTAATACCAACATGTTTTAAGGAGACCACCATAGTGCCTGTGCCCAAGAACACAAAGGTAACATGCCTAAACTGCTACCGACCAGTAGCACTCACATCTGTAGCCATTAAAGATACCAAAAACAAGTCCATTCAACGTTGCTGATTTGTGTGTTTAGAAAAAGCGTGTAGACTAGATGAACACCAATGCTTTTAGTTGTTGATGTCCTTGACTAAGTTTGCTAGCCTAACTTTCTCGCATGGGCAACAATGAACCAGCTATGTTAGCTAGCTAGTTCACGTGTCCCTACTACATCTAGGCTCCATATTGAATTTCAATTGTCTCAGGCCAGTGGCACAATGTATGAATTTATGGTTCGATCAGAATTGTTGTTATAATCATTGGCCTGTACGGAGAATAAAAAAGTACAAATCTCCATCGCTTTTTAGCTAGCTAGCTACTGCAGGGCAACAACACGTCAACCAGAAGGCAATGCCAGAAACAGATTTTTGAAAAAGGAATCCTGGTTAGTTTCTTTTCCTCCGCTTAGTAATATGCTTAAATTCAGCGGGTTGTCTCGTCTGATCTGAGGTCGTAGTCAAAGTGAATGGATTGTGGCCGGTCGCCCGGGCTCACCTTCTCAATTTACGTTTCAGGTCGGCGGTCGGAGCTCCGCCGCCCTAACCTAACCCCGAGCGCTACCCCGAGAACCACATGCGGTACACGGGCAGCACGGAAAGACAAGTGTCCACCGGCAGCCGCGCCAGACCATGCGGGGAACGTGGGCGCCTCTCGCCGAAGCGAGAAGGGAAAGGAAGAGCGCACGGGGGACAGGAGGTAGAGCCAAAGCTCATCCTCAACCATCCCACCGAGCCGTCCTGGTCTGAACTTAGGGGGACGAAGGCTGCACGGTGGCCGCCTGCGACTGCCCCAGCTGCGGAAACCCGGAGGTTCCGATTGATGACAAAGCGACCCTCAGACAGGCGTAGCCCCAGGAGGAACCTGGGGCCGCAAAGTGCGTTCGAAGTGTCAATGATCAATGTGTCCTGCAATTCACATTAGTTCTCGCAGCTAGCTGCGTTCTTCATCGACTCACGAGCCGAGTGATCCACCGCTAAGAGTTGTACTCTTGTTTTTCATCGCACGCAGAGGCCAGTGGCTGGGCAGAGATTGGGAGGTGACCCTCCTTTCCCCCACCCGCACTTCACCAGAGCGCCAGGCCATAGTTCAAAGACAAAGGTTTAAGAATAGGGAGGCTTCCGGGAGCTGCGCTGCGCCGTCGCCGAAGCGCCGGTGGAGCCGCGCAGACATTAAACCCCCACCTGCGCCGGGGCGCAGAGAAGTTGACTGGGTTCCCAGTGCCGCGCGAGGATACTGGGCGATACTCAAGCCGCTTATAAGATGTTAGACCATTTTGGGAAGTCCCGGTTCACCGGACACCCCCAGTCCCCTTCGGTAGCGGCCTCTCCACCCGCCCATAGGTGAGTCATGCAGCCGTGGCTAATGGGGAAAGGGGATGGAGCCAGTCGGGCACATCCCAGGCAAAGGGGGGGATG
The DNA here is from genome assembly GCF_013265735.2 of Oncorhynchus mykiss. Classification (NCBI taxonomy): domain Eukaryota; kingdom Metazoa; phylum Chordata; class Actinopteri; order Salmoniformes; family Salmonidae; genus Oncorhynchus; species Oncorhynchus mykiss. Next base: position 11,049,006 of record NC_048590.1, read on the forward strand.
CGGGGAAGCGGGCTAGGACCGATGACACCCGCGCCGGGAGAAGGGAGAGGCGGGAGGCGTGAGCCCCCTACCCTACCCAACCCGCAGCATAGCTGGATTTTTGGTGCTCAGCCCCATGCCGGCAGCTGGCAACCCGTTAATGATCCTTCCGCAGGTTCACCTACGGAAACCTTGTTACGACTTTTACTTCCTCTAGATAGTCAAGTTTGATCGTCTTCTCGGCGCTCCGCCAGGGCCGTGACCGACCTCAGCGGGGCCGATCCGAGGACCTCACTAAACCATCCAATCGGTAGTAGCGACGGGCGGTGTGTACAAAGGGCAGGGACTTAATCAACGCGAGCTTATGACCCGCGCTTACTGGGAATTCCTCGTTCATGGGAAATAATTGCAATCCCCAATCCCTATCACGAGTGGGGTTCATCGGGTTACCCACGCCTCTCGGCGAAGGGATTTGATTGGTGTGATGCTAAATCCAAACTGTCCCTCCTTGGGGGGTGTTTTGCTGTGACCGGACCACCCACTGTTGAGCTCAGTGCAACACTGATTGGCTTTTTTTTTTTGTAATTTTGTTTTTATCAACGGACCCATAATGCTTGCTGGCATCAATCAATCAAATGCTACAGTGGCAACGTGTCACTCTTTTTGTCCAGACAGCATGAGATACATGGGCTTCACATACTGAGAGGTGCTGTTTCCCTCACTCGGATGAGTTCTCCAGTGAGATCGATTCAGCCAATTGTGAAATTGAAGCTAAATCATAAACACAGAGACTAAAGACATTGTTTTATCATTTTTATTTTTTTTATTGGTACATTTTTGGGGGACCCCTGGCTTTCCTTGCCATCCATGAGTACAGTCTACTGATCACAAGTCATCAGAGCGGGACAAACGTCATAGAACCTTCATGTGTGGTAAGGAGATTAGATAATCAGTGAAAATAATTCAAATGAGGGATTCAATAGTTAAATTGGAAGGATCTGCTACAACGACCAAGAGCGAACAGGTAGGCTGCTAACTTAATCATCTGATTATTTGTAACTTTAGGACAGGGAGGAAAAAGTGCTTGCAGCCTCAACCTAGATAGCTAGGCTAATTTAACTGTAGGATGCAATATGCATAAATACAGTGAAGACGGGTACAATGTAATCCAGGGATGGGGAACTTTGTTGGGGGTGGGAGCAACAAAATGGCAGCATTTATTTTTTTATTTATACCCCCCCGCCGGTCGGTAATATGACCCCGTGAGTTGCCAATCCCTGACGTAATCATGTTGTATGATAAATAACCTAGAAGTTAATTTACTAGCTGAAGTCAGCTTTGCTGTCTCGCTCTCCCACCCTCCTTGCTCCCGTGTCACTCGCTCACAGAACATACACCGCAAGGCCCCTCTGCCTACTAGAGCATCTCTCCCTCACACTTTATCAGCTCTGGGTAATGATGTAGCTTACAATTGTACTTTTCTGCTGCTTCCCTCACTCGGATCGGACAGGTCTAGATCCGACCAGGTCTATACGGAACTGGTCTAGTTGTCTGTAGGTCTGAAACTGTTCTCCTATATTTAAAAATGTATTTATGCATATCGGGGTCGGGTGGGAAAGCTCCAAGTCCATTTCGGAACGGGTTCAACTTTTTGGACGCGTGAAGACCTCTACTTGAGAGGCCCAACAAAACAATCACTGTCACAACAAACAATGCCAGGAACATCAATTGCTGTCAGTAGCTGGACTTGGGCCAAAAATAGGGTGCATTTTATTTGTCTTTTGCCAAGTAAAAAAAAAAGAACTACAATAACTGTTGGAATTTAATTTTACCGCTGTACCGTAACCGAACTGACCCCAAAACCGCAATACGTACCAAACCGTGGGTTTGGTGAACTGTTACACCCCTGGTTGTCATCCATGGTGCCATTTCCATTGGGAAACGCTGCGGATGACACCACCCAAATGGCAAGAGCGATAGACCCTTTATCCCCCTGCTACCGTTTACAAAAACCTGCTCGCTGAATGACAAATCGTGTGGTTGGCGGCAACCAAGCATTCAACGGAGCTATGAAAAGAGCTCTTTATTTTGAGGGCCCTGCTGAAATGAGGCATTTTGCTTTCATCCCTGGTGAGGCAGATTGAACTCTCCAGGTTTGCGCTGGTAGTGCACTTCAAATGGACTGTTGAAAAGCAGAACGTTTATTTGTGCTGGGCTTTCAGCCAGCTCCTTTCCCAAACCCATCATTACCACCGAGTGTGGACACACACACACGCATTGGTGTTACTACTCTAATCACCCCATTACAACCCCTGTGACCTTGCCCCCTCTCCTCCCATCTTCATCTTCACTGGACCGGAAAAACAGCATAAGGTGAAAGAAATATGGTGGATATAGGAATTGCATCTAGGTTATGCTGCCCTCCTGTCTGTTGTTGATGGATATAGTTTTGAAGTGTTTAATTGTAAATCATCCAAAATAATGCAGACTCATCAAAAGTGCCATTCTTAGATACAATGTGCATAATGTATGACTGGGTTCACATTGCTTTGATTTAGTGTGCATCTATAGGACAGACCACATTAATGTTATACTGGAGATCTGTATTACATTAGCAACTGTCAGTCAGTCTCTCATTCTCCCCAGTTTTAGGACGTGCTTGACTACAGCTAAGTTGTAGAGTGGCGTGTTTTTAGTTGCGCTCTGCTCGGTGCACAAATGGGAATAAGATCTGCTATCAGCATCCAGGAAGTCCGGAGGTAAACAAATGCCAAGCGCCAAGCCGTCAGACGCAAATGATTGGGCTGTGTCATAGCAACTACAGAGAGCAGGTTGTGTGTGTGTGTGTGTTTGAATGGTCTGTCCTGTCAGCGAGGACAAAACGATAACCTTTAAGGTACTGTTCTGTGTGTGTGAGCCAAACTCTCATTCTCCTTAGAGCCTCTCATACTGAACAAAATAAAGCAGTTGAACTACATAGCTACCTGAGACTGACTCTCTCCTCCCACCCCCCTCTTTCTAGCTCACTCACTCACTCTCACTCATACTCCTTTCTGAGCACTGACTAACTGTTTAATATTATATAGGACCTAGGCCTATTGCATACAGTATTTACTCAAGGAAGGTGATATAGGCCTTCATGATATAATCCTTTTGAAGCCTGCCTCATCCCTCCTCCCTTCCCACTCTGTGGGGGTCTCCAACAGCAGGCACTGGAATTAATGCTGTGATGTTGCGTGAGGAGAGAAATATGTGTCGAGAGAGACGGAGCGGGAGGGACAGGATGAGAGACTGGGAGAGTGAAAGAGGATTGGGAGAGAGCGGGAGAGGCAAGCAAGACAGAGACGGGGAGAGTGAGCGAGAGAGATGTACAGACACACAGAGAGAGCGACAAACATACATAGTGAAAGAGCACTATAGAGAAAGGGTCTTCACTGGCATTTTCAACCTCTCCCTGACTGAGTCTGTAATACCAACATGTTTGAAGCAGACCACCATTGTCTTTGTGCCCAAGAACACCAAGATAACCTGCCTAAATGACTATTGACTCGTAGCACTCACGCCTGTAGCCATGAAGTGCTTTGAAAGGCTGGTCAGTGCTCACATAAACACCATTATCCAAGAACGTAGACCCACTCCAATTTGCATACCGCCCCAACAGATCCACACTGCCCTTTCACACCTGGACAAAAGGAATACCTATGTGAGAATGCTATTCATTGACTCAGCATTCAACACCATAGTGCCCTCAAAGCTCATCACTAAGCTAAGGACCCTGGGACTTAACACCTCTCTCTGCAACTGGATCCTAGACTTCCTGACGGGCCGCCCCCAGGTGGTAAGGGTTGGTAACAACACATCTGCAACGCTGATCCTCAACACGGGGGCCGCTCAGGGGTGCGTGCTCAGTCGCCTCCCTTTTCAGCCATAACTGCATGACTCCAACACCATTAAGTTTGCCGGCGACACAACAGTGGTAGGCCTGATCACCGACAATGAGACAGCCTATAGGGAGGAGGTCAGAGACCTGGCAGTGTGGTGCCAGGATAACAACCTCTCCCTCAACGTGATCAAGACAAAGGAGATGATCGTGGACTACAGAAAAAGGAAGGCCGACCACGCCCCCAGTCTCTTCGACGGGGATGTAGTGGAGCAGGTTGAGAGCTTCAAGTTCCTTGGTGTCCACATCACCAACAAACTATCATGGTCCAAACATACTAAGACCAATGTGAAGAGGGCACGACAACACCTCAGGAGACTGAAAAGTTTTGGGATTAGTCCTCAGATCCTCAAAGTCCACAGCTGCACCATCGAGAGCACTGGTTGCATCACCGCCTGGTATGGCAACAGCTCAGCCTCCGACCGCAAGGCACTACAGAGGACAGTGCGTACGGCCCAGTACATCACTAGGAACAAGCTTCCTGCCATCCAAGACCTCTGTACCAGGCGGTGTCAGAGGAAGGCCCTAAAAATGGTCAGACTCAAGCCACCCTAGTCATAGACTGTTCTCTCTGCCACCTCACAGCAAGCGGTACAGGAGCGCCAAGTCTAGATCCAAAAGGTTTCTTAACCGCTTCTACCCCCAAGCCATAAGACTGCTGAACAGCTAATCAAAAGGGTACCCAGACTTGCCCTTGCGTAGTTGCTCTTTAATTATTATTATTATTTTTTTAACACTTTATTCTTACTTCATTTTAGTAAATACTTAACGCTTATTTTTCAATACTTTCTTAACACTTTTCTTAACTGCGTTGTTGGTTAAGGGCTTGTAAGTAAGTATTTCACTGTTGTATTCAGCGCATGTGACGAATACAATTTGATTCGAAGAAAGCCAATGGTCTGTGGCCATGCCCTTGACTGGGGGGGTCTTAATGGGGCTAGGGCCTGATGGAGGCATTAGTGCCTTTATATCGACCACTCCTCCCCCGCTGCTCCTACAAACAAATATCTTAAATGCCCTTAATTTAACTATCAAAGTAATCTAGGTTATTAAAGGGAGACGAGTAGAATACTGGAAAAAGAAATTCAAGAAATCAATTTAACATGTTTTTTATTCGCTCTTATGTGAAGAAAGATAGGCTTTCATGCATGGCTGTTGTGGGTGCTGCAAATATGAGTGAAATGGATGGATACGTTTACTCTGTTAATGGTTTAACTTTTAAAAGTACCTTTATTGCTTCCGTATTACTTATTAGGGTTATTACAGTATTCCCATGATGACACCCTCACTTACTAAATGTGAAAAGTAATTAAATTATAGTAACTATAGCTTAATAACTCACCGGTATCATAACTGAATAAAAAAAGTCTAATTTGGATTTTGCCTACAATAAACTGACTCCATTGAGAAGGACAATTGTGATGACGCCTTTTTCGGGCCTGTTTTTTTTTTAACCCCACGTTTCCAGCTAAAACCTGAAAGAGCTCTTTGCGACGACATGGTGAGGAGGAAAATTGTGCTTAACAGGCCAAAGTTCTTCTGCGAGCTTGGGTGACAAATTAAGATGAGGAAGTAAAGAGGAGAGGAAGAGAGGGTTTTAAGGTGGACGGGCAGAGACTTTAGAGATGGAGACAGAGATGGGATTGACGAACACACTGCCTTGTCACACAATACACACACACACGCGCGTGCGCATGCACACATTCTTCCTGACATTCCATCCGAGTGCTGAGGAAGAGGAAATGGCGCTGATGATACCAATGATTCACGGACATACAGGATAGAAATGAACGCTTCCAGCTCATCAACAGACAGATCCCAGGCAATAGCTCCCTGTGCGCCACTGTACAGTCCCTGATGTGCTGTAGCATGTCCATCTCACATAAACAACCAAAGCTAGTGAGCGCGTTGCTGATGTTGTTTTTGGCTTGAGATGTAGGGCCTGTTCTGACATTTTGTGCTGATAATTGGCGAGTAGCATTGTCACTGGCTTGTTCTATCCAAACGGTGCCATCCCTTCCTCTCTCCTGCCTCATTGTTTGACCTGCTCAGTGTGCACTGTTCTGGCTTTTTTGCGCCTAGGCCTTGGAGGTATAAGTTCAGGCTGAGGCTCAGAATTTTCATCAGATGTCATGATTAATTTCTTCCCCACCACCCAAAGCGCTCATACAAGATCGGAATGAAAGCGACAGCGCAGCATGTGCATCCATTCTCCTTGATGTTCTTGCCATTTTGTATATTCAGTACACTCACTGTGTACTGAAAGTAGGCCAGAGTAGACTGATAACACTGCTTGGATTTGGTGGACTGATGTAGGGTACATTATAATTAGAATAATACAATGCACTGTTAGAAAAAGGGTTCTTTGTGGTTTTATATAGAAACGTTTAGTTCTTTGGACTATATTAAACAACCCTTTACAATTATTATTATTATTATTATTTTAAGTACCAGTCAAAAGTTTGTATACCATTACTCATTCTTGGGTTTTCTACATTGTAGAATAATAGTGAAGACATCAAAACTGTGAAATAACACACATGGAATCATGTTGTAACCCAAAAAATGTTAAACAAATCAAAATATGAGATTCTTCAAATAGCCAACCTTTGCCTTGATGCCACACGCTTGGCATTCTCTCAACCAGCTTCACATGGAATACTATTCCAACAGTCTATTCCAAACATAACACTGGTCATTATGGACAAACAGTTCTGTTTTTGTTTCATCAGACCAGAGGACATTTCTCTAAAAAGTACCACCTTTGTCCCATGTGCAGTTGCAAACTGTAGCATCTTCACAAGGTCCTTTGCTGTTCTGGGATTTATTTGCACTTATCGCACCAAAGTACGTACATCTCTAGGAGACCGACTGCGTCTCTTTCCTGAGCGGTATGACGGCTGTGTGGTCTCATGGTGTTTATACTTTCATACTAATGTTTGTGCAGATGAACGTGGTACCTTCAGGCGTTTGGAGATTGCTCCCAAGGAAGAACCAGACTTGTGGAGGTTTATCTGAGGTCGTGGCTGATTTTTCTTTAGATTTTTCCCATGATGTCAGGCAAAGAGGCACTAAGTTTGAAGGTAGGCCTTGAAATACATCCACAGGTACACCTCCAATTGACTCAAATGATGTCAATTAGCCTAGCAGAAGCTTCTACAAAATCATGACAATTTTCCAAGCTGTTTAAAGGCACAGTCAACTTAGTGTATGTAAACTTCTGACCCACTGGAATTGTGATACAGGGAATTATAAGTGAAATAATCTCTGTAAACAATTGTTGGAAAAATTACTTGTCATCCACAAAGTAGATGTCCTAACTGACTTGCCAAAATGATAGGTTGTTAACAAGACGTGTGGAGTGGTTGAAAAACGGGTTTTAATGACTACAACCTAAGTGTATGTAAACTTCCGACTTCAACTGTAACTCTCGGTCTTCCTTTGCTGTTCTTGACATTTTTAGATTGACTGACCTTCATGTCTAAAGGTAATGATGGACGGTTGTTTCTCTTTGCTTATTTGAGCAGTGTAGTTATTCCCTCCGTAAGGCAATCAAACAGGCAATCGCAATTCAAAGTCTCAGACATGAGACGTATGTGGCAGGGTCTACAGACAATCACGGATTACAAAGGGAAAACCAGCCATGTCGCAGACACCGTCTTGCTTCCGGACATGCTAAACACCTTCACCCGTTTTGAGGATAACACAGGGCCACCGACGTGGTGACTCGCAGTGCTGACCTTCCTTGTGTACTGTCACTCAACTATCATCTGCAAAGTATACTGAGCACAAGTCGTCATCTAGTCAGTCTAGTAAAAGCACTGCAGCAGTTACTCTAACGCTGATTCCAGAGGGTGTTTGAATGTCAGAATGGAGCACTCGGATGAACAGGCCAAAAAAATTTGGTGACAATATATACATAATGTCTGCATTGCTGGACCCATCGTTCTGGCTTGATCATGATGTCCTCATTCCACATGAAGATAAAGCTGAATTGGAGAGTCTGCTTTGGTAGGTACAATGCATTGCAACATTTTCAATTTCACTTGCAGTCAAATGTTTTTTTCATGTATACTGTTTATATTCTTGATCATACACATTTTCTGAATCTTTTTTTCAGACCTTGTTTTGGCTGAAGCACAGAAAGTCACCGTAAAGGAGAAGAACAACCACCAGCCAAAACCTCCAGACCTGTTCTCTGGCTACCGCAACCAGATCGGCAAGAAGAAAGGAGACAAAGTCATCTGTCAGAGCAGAGATTATTCGCTACATTTAAGTATCTTCTGTAGAAAATTAAGTTGATGGCTTTGATTTTTAGGAGAATCCATGCAAAAAAAATTAAGCAGTTAGCAGTTAGCAATGACAGTGCTGGCTGTGCCTGCCACCAGTGCCCCAGCGGAGAGAGCGTTTCGTCAATGCTCCCTCAACATGCCAGGCCCAATGCAAGAATGCTGACAAACTTGATCTTTCTGAAACGTGAACTGTATGGAACAAATGTTCTCGGTCTTAGGGCGCAGGACCAAATGTGCTACTTGTTACAGGAAATTGTATTTCTGTTAGGTGTCCAGGTCAGTAAGTATATTTTAGGGGATAAAGGTCATTTACATTTGAGGTATGTGTAAATATAACACTTTAGTAGTGCAGTTGTCAGTAATTTTGGTTTGCATTCATACTTGTCATTCATCTTCCCTCGCCTACATATTTTCTGTTTGTGTGAAATATAGACAATGTCTGACACAAAATACCATGCACTTTAAAATGTTACGTTTGCTTTTTTTCCTATCTGGTACAATTACTTTTATTAATGTAAACTGTCTACATGTTAAAATGACATTTATTTTGATTTTAAATAATGCCTGATGTGCTTTCTTTCATACCAGTATGGACTAATGGAAAAAGGGAGTCTCTTCAAATAATTTCCAAGGTTTATAGACCTAACCCACAGCATGCAGAAAGCCATTGCCAAAAGGGACTTGAGAGTTGAATTAGACTTGGCCCTGAAAGTCTTGAGACATGACTTGGACTCTACCTCAAAGACTTGTGAACATCTCTGGTATATACTGTATTCTATTCTACTTTATCTTAGTCTATGCTGCTCTGACATTGCTTGTCCAAATATTTAGATATTCTTAATTATATTTCTTTACTTTAGATGTCTATTGTTGTGGAATTGTTAGATATTACTGCACTGTTGGAGCTAGAAACACAAGCATTTCGCTCCACCCACAGTCTGCTAAATACGTATATGTGACCAATACAATTTGATAATTGTATGTGTGCGGTACAGAGATGAGGTAGTCATTAAAAAAATGTTAAATCAACAGTATTACCACACAGTCCATGCAACTTATTGTGAATTGTTAAGCACATTTATTTAGGCTTGGGGTTACTTATTGACTCAAGACATTTCAGCTTTCATTTAGAATACATTTGTAAAAATAGCTAAAAACAAAATTCTGCTTTGACATTAAGGGGTATTTTGTGTAGGCCAGTGACTGAATTGAAATGTAATCCATTTTAAATTCAGCCTGGAACACAAAATATAAAAAAATTCAAGGTGTATGAATACTTTCTGAAGGCACTGGATTCCATATATGAAGCAAGCAATCTAACCCTTTTTGGTTCTATAAGGAACCTTTTTTCTAAGCGTGTAGAATGGCAGTGTTTATAAACTTATTTAGGCAAAGTTAAGGATGGAGAGGGGCATGACTTCAACATTGTAATAACACAATTAAATGAATGAGCAGTCAGCAGTTAGTGTTAAAGGGGCAATCAGGGATTTAAACAAAGCATTTACCCCGCCACTGTTTTGGTGAACAGCTGAGTAGTGCTGTCACGACTAAACAAAATCTTGGTTGACTGAAAGTACTCTTTCGACCAATCGATTCATAAAAATGTTAAAACATTTATTTTTACTTATATAGACACACCCTATGTGTGTTAATAAAATCAACGGTATGCTTGTCTGATGCGGTTTGATTAAATAAGACACAAATGACTCGCGATATCCAGATAACCATAAGAGAAAAACCTTAACCTGACCCGACCATCCTCCACCCGCTCCTGTTAACTTTCGCAGATTCTGCCATTACTCTCCTGAAGTTGTCGGTAATAGGAAACACGAGGAGTTGGCAGCCTTTCCAATGTGGAATGCCAATTTAGCTTAACATTTCTACCGCATATGAAAACCAGTTATGGTATTAATTTGCGCGTTTTCGTGGAACAGTCATTTAATTTATAATGTCTATCTCAATCGTGATCATGTGGTGTATCAAACTATCCAAATCTACATGAAAATAATACAAACCTAAAAAGTAACTTATATTGCCAACGATGTAAAAATAGCATATAAAAAGCCAAACAACAACATTGCAGGCCGCAGGTATAAATTATCCTGACAGGATATTTATTTTTATGTATCACATTAGCTCCGCATTACCTGTATGCAACGAACTTGAAACATTGTATCAACTTTGTATAAAATATTCTGGGCCACTTTTTTTCCCCCCATAAGTTTTTTTTTTTTTAATGACGTTTCTATTTTATGATGTTTCCACTCAACATGACCTTACTCAACATTGACAGTAGCGCTTCAAACAAAAGACTGACTAAATGCAATGAAATAAACCAAAAATCACTTCTCACAAGTGTAGCATAGGTTGTGTGTGCGCTCTGCAAACAACGTGTCCACTTTGAAAATGGCGCAACCTGGAATAATATATTCAAATCACATGTATTTATAAAGCCCTTCTTACATCAGCTGATATCTCAGTGCTGTACAGAAACCCAGCCGAAAACCGCAAGCAATGCAGATGTAGAAGCATGGTGGCTAGGAAAAACTAGAAAGGCCGAAACCTAGAGGGGAACCAGGCTATGAGGGGTGGACAGTCCTCTTCTGGCTGTGCCGGGTGGAGATTATAACAGAACATGGCCAAGATGTTCATAAATGACCAGCATGGTCAGATAATAATCACAGTAGTTGTCTAGGGTGCAACAAGTCAGCACCTCAGGAGTAAATGTCAGTTGGCTTTTCATAGCCGATCATTCAGAGTATCTCTACCACTCCTGCTGTCTCTAGAGAGTTGAAAACAGCAGTGTAGGGTGGCTAGCACTGGAGTAATATGATAAAAAAATTTGTTCTAATCTGGATTCTAGCAGCCATATTTAGCACTAACTGAAGGTTTTTGTGCTTTATCCGGGTAGCCGGGAAGTAGAGCAATGCAGTAGTCTAACCTAGAAGTAACAAAAGTATTTTTCTGCATTTTTGGACAAAGTTTCGGATTTTTTGCAGTGTTATGTAGATGGAAAAAAGCTGTCCTTGAAACAGTTTTGATAAGTTTGTCAAAAGGGAGATGCGGGTCCAGAGTAACGCCAAGGTCCTTCAGTTTTATTTGAGATGACTGTACAACCCATCAAGATATTAATTGTCAGATTCAACAGAAGATCTTTGTTTCTTGAGACCTAGGACAAGCGACTCTGTTTTGTCGGAGTTTAAAAGTAGAACGTTTGCAGCCATCCACTTCCTTATGTCTGAAACACAGGCTTCTAGCGAGGGCATTTTTGGGGCCTCACCATGTTTCATTGGAATGTACAGCTGTGTGTCATCCGCATAGCAATGAAAGTTAACATTATGTTTGCGAATGACATCCCCAAGAGGTAAAATATATAGTGAAAACAATAGTGGTCCTAAAATGGAACCTTGACGAACCTACATTTACAACATTTACAGTTGATTTGTCAGAGGACAAGCCATTCACAGAGACAAACTGATATCTTTCAGACAGATGAAGATCTAAACCAGGCCAGAACTTTCCGTTTAGACCAATTTGGGTTTCCAATCTCTCCAAAAGAATCTGGTGATCGATGGTATCAAAAGCAGCACTAAGGTCTAGGAGCACGAGGACAGATGCAGAGCCTCAGTCTGATGCCATTAAAAAGTAATTTACCACCTTCACAAGTGCAGTCTCAGTGCTATGATGGGGTCTAAAACCAGACATGTAGCATTTCATATACATTGTTTGTCTTCAGGAAGTGAGTTGCTGCACAACAGCTTTTTCTGAAATGTTTCGAGGAATGGAAGATTCGATATAGGCCGATTTTGTTATATATATTTTTTTAAATATTTTCTGGGTCAAAGTTTGGCTTTTTCAAGAGAGGCTTTGTTACTGCCACTTTTAGTGAGTTTGGCACACATCTGGTGGATAGAGCCATTTATTATGTTCAACATAGGAGGACCAAGCACAGGAAGCAGCTATTTCAGTAGTTTAGTTGGAATAGGGTCCAGTATGCAGCTTGAAGGTTTAGAGGCCATGATTATTTTCATTGTGTCAAGAGATATAGTACTAAAACACTTCTCTCTTGATCCTAGGTCCTGGCAGAGTTGTGCAGACTCAGGACAACTGAGCTTTGGAGGAATACTCAGATTTAAAGAGGAGTCTGTAATTTGCTTTCTAATGATCATGATTCTCTTGGGGAATGCTGCTTTTTAGTTAGCTTTGCGACAGTATCAAAAATTTCGGATTGTACTTATTTTCCTCAATTAAGTTGGAAAAATAGGATGATGGAGCTGCAGTGAGAGCTCTTCGATACTGCACGGTACTGTCTTTCCAAGCTAGTCGGAAGATTTCCAGTTTGGTGTGGCGCCATTTCTGTTCCAATTTTCTGGAAGCTTGCTTCAGAGCTCGGGTGCTTTCTGTATACCAGGGAGCTAGTTTCTTATGATAAATGTTTTTAGGAGTGCAACTGCATGTAGGGTATTTCTCAAGGTTAAATTGAGTTCCCCAGTTAGGTGGTTAACTGATTTTTGTTCTGACTTCCTTGTGTAGGCAGAGGGAGTCTGGAAGGGCATCAAGGAATCTTTGGGTTGTCTGAGAATTTCTAGCACGACTTTTGATGCTCCTTGGTTGGAGTCTGAGCAGATTGTTTGCGATTGCAAACATAATAAAATGGTGGTCCGATTGTCCAGGATTATGAGGAAAAACATTAAGATCCACAACATTTATTCCATGGCACAAAACTAGGTCCAGAGTATGACTGTGACAGTGAGTAGGTCCAGAGACATGTTGGACAATACCCACTGAGTCGATGGCTCCGAAAGCCTTTTGGAGTGGGTCTGTGTACTTCCATGTGAATATTAAAATCACTGAAAATTGGAATATTATCTGCTATGACTACAAGCTCCAACAGGAATTCAGGCAACTCAATGAGGAACGCTGTATATGGCCCATGAGGCCTGTAAACAGTAGCTATAAAAAGTGATTAAGTAGATTTCATGACTAGAAGCTCAAAAGACAAAAATGTCGTTTTAAAAAAAAAAATATATTTTTATTTTTTGGTTAATTGAAATTTGCTATCGTAAATGTTAGCTACACCTCCGCCTTTGCGGGATGCACGGGGATTATGGTCACTTGTGTAACCAGGAGGTGAGGCCTCATTTAACACAGTAAATTAATCAGGCTTAAGCCATGTGTCAGTCATGCCAATCACATCAGTGATTAGTTCATTGACTACAACTGCCTTGGAAGTGAGGGATCTAACATTAAGTAGCCCTATTTTGAGATGTGAGGTATCACAATCTCTTTCAATAATGGCAGGAATAGAGGAAGTCTTTATTCCAGTGAGATTGCTTAGGCGAACACCGCCATGTTTAGTTTTGCCCAACCTAGGTCGAGGCACAGACACGGTGCCGGATTAAGTGATATGACATGCTATTCTATAAAATCCTTTCTCTGTAATTGAAATTACCTGATTGAGCTAATCATGTAAATGTAATTAACTAGAAAGTCGGGGCACCACAAAATAATATTTATAAAGCTGTTATATTCCGAATAAACTCTTAAAGCCTAGTAATATTTTGCATCAATAGCAGTCAATATTAATCGTCACCTTATTTCAGTCTCATCTGAAAGTTGTAAATTCTTGGTTATCTGCACGAACCCTGGCTAACAATTTGAATCAGCAATACAAAATTGAGTGTATTTATTTACTAAATACCTATCTAATCACAGAGAATTACACATAATTAAATCATAACTTGATTACAAATGACGTCCTAAAGGAAAACGTCCCTAGCGGGCGGAACAGATATGACCGCTTGTTACACAAAGGAAAAGGGCTGGGTTTGAGTGAAAGAGCGGGAAGACTGAGGAACAAAGGGAAAAAGCTGTGCTATCGTAAATACAGTATCTATTCATTCTAAATTACCGCCCATTTGGAGAAGGAAAATGCAAAAAATATTTACTGAGTTGCGCTTTGGTAGATTGGTGGTAGATGGAAGGCCGTGTTATCCCACAGAGTCCTTTGTCATTTGAAGAATGTCTCTGCTGGTAAATTATATACGTTGTAGTAACGTCGTTGTGTGGTAGACTGGATTCTCTGTCTGTTCTTTCCTAGCCCACGTTTGCAGCTGCTGTGGCTAACTCAACGGCTAGGAGGTATCACTTCTGTAGTGAATTAGAGTTCAAAGTTCATACCATTCGCAACCAAAGCTCATGCTGAGGTTGGCTTAGTTCTGTAGTTGACATGTTATTCCTTTTAACTCAGAGGCTGCATACCTCACATACTTGGAACAGGAGGTTACATTTTTTGTCAAGGCTTTATATAGTGGAGCGTGAAGGGTGTGTCTGAAGAGTTTTATAACCCATGTCTCTTCACAGGGGTGGGCCACTGATTGAGCAGAGCCCTAACCTTATGAAAACCCAAATCTCTCATTTGGAAGCTAAAATTACATTTAACCTCTTCACCAATAATTTTATATTCAAACATTTTTAAATTGATCAACAATTCCATGTGACTCCGATAACTACAATGTGCAGACTTTCCACTGTAGAGTTGGTCATCCTATCATTGAGAATGTCCCAGATGACAACCAAACTGACATCCTATTCATTAAGTACCACCGTATATGTTCAATTGGTCGGATCCCCCCCACCCTCTTTTGTTCCCAGAATCTCTGTTAACCAAGGGGTTTTCAAATTTCACATAAGTAGGGTAGAGAGAGGAAAAAGGGGGGATGAGGTATTTATGACTGTCATAAACCTACCCCCAGGCCTACGTCATGACAGTAACATTTTGTTTTCAACAGCGGAGATTTGTATCAACCTTGCTCTCTGTCTCTTCGACATTTGCAACATTGTTTTAATATTCAAATTCGATCTCCAGCTGTCCCATAGTAATGGACGTGTAGGGATGAGAGACAGGCAGGCAACGCTTCTCAGCCAGTCGAATTCATGAATTAGCTAGCATAATTTTTATGGGTATATACAAAGAAATGTCAATTGAAAAAATGTCAAATGAATTGAAGTGCAGCTAGTTTGCAGTCTTTCCAGCTTCAGTTTGAAGATATTGTTTTAGCTGTGTTGTTGGCTAGTTCCTCTGAACAACAGTGTCCTAACGAGAGAGCAGATTTTCTATGCCAGGCAAAATCGTGCCTCATTAGCTCCTTGTTATGGATGTATCCAAATAAATGTCACTAGAATACAGCTTCAACAAATGCAAATGCAGCTACTGTTATTCTTTTTGACGTTTGACGTGACTACGTTAGCCGTGACTGTAAGTTAGCCGTAGTTGGCTAGCTAGCATTCAAGGGATAATGTTGCCAACCAGTATGGCAATGGAACATTTAGAAAGAACGATTGGGTCGCGTCCACAGAACCAATAGAACGAATGACCGGCCGGCTTCAGTAGCAACCCTAGATTTGTATTGGGACTATAACTTGTGGAAGGATGAAATGGTGTGAATAAATTAATCAAAACGTTTGAAAATATGTCAATCAATATTTGAATATGTTAGTAACTGGTTTAATAAATCTTCAGAAAACAACATGTTTTTAACACCTTACTTTTGGTACTAAACCGTATGCATTTATTCCATTCACTTTTTTTCAACTGCTACCAGGAGACATTAAGACGAGTCTTGTGAGGCCTGTGGGTGTCCTAGAGCACAACAACCGACATGTACATGTTCGAGTCTTTCCACAAAAGGGTCATATTAGTGTGTACCCCAAACTGTTCGGACGCTACAGACAATTTTGTGAGAAGGCTGATTGTCGGAATGTCTAAGGGTCGGACAAACACCGCTCTAGCTCTGTCACATTTTCACCTCGGATGCGGTGGATTGAGGCGCATCCAATGCAAAAAAAAACATATCTTTAGCAAAGACAGAATTTTATGACAACTTGCATTTCACAATTTTTATTTTATTTAACTAGGCAAGTCAGTTAAGAAGAAATTCTTATTTATAATGACGGCCTACCGGGGAACAGTGGGTTAATAACTGCCTTGTTCAGGGGCAGAACGTCATTTTTACCTTGTGAGCTCGGGGATTCGATCCTGCAACTTTTCGGTTACTGGCCCAACGCGCTCAGATAAAAGTGGAAAAGTGTTTATTGACAGCCTCTTGTAGTTGTCAATGTAGAGGAGGTCATTCCATAGTCATGAGTGTTTGTATTCTGAAACTACTGAACACCTAAACAATGTCATAAGACAACTTTGTTGAAGCGAACTTTGCCTCATAGCCCATAAAGTCGAGTGTGGATCTCCCTGTTTCAACCATAGTCTAACCACACGACTTAATGCTTCTACAATCCACTGAGCTGTCTATGGACAGTTGTTAAAAATAATCTGCCCAGAGTGTAGTTGGTCGCTGGCAGATATACACTGAACAAAAAATATAAACACAACATGTAAAGCGCTGGTCCTATGTTTCATGAGGTGAAATGTTCCATACACACACAAAGCGTACTTTTCTCACATTTGGTGCACAAATGTGTTTACATCCCTGTTAGTGAGCATTTTATCCTTTGTCAAGATAATCCTTCCACCTGACCGGTGTGGTATATCAATTGGCTGATTAAACAGCATGATCACTACACAAGTGCACTTTGTGCTGGGGACAATTAAAGGCTACTCTAAAATGTGCAGTTATGTCACAACACAATGCCACAGATGTCTCAAGTTTTGAGGAAGTGTGAATTTGGTATACCGACTGCAGGAATGTCTACCAGTGCTGTTGCCAGAGAATTTAATGTTAATTTCTCTATTATAAGCTGCTTTATGAGAATTTGGCAGTACATTCAACCGGCCTCACAACTGCAGACCAAGTGTAACCATGCCAGCCCAGGACCTCCACCTCTGGCTTCTTCACCTGAGGGATTGTCGTAGGGGGGGTTGCGGAGGTCCTCCTAGACCCACCCATGGCTGCACCTCTGCCCAGTCATATGAAATGCGTAGATTAGGGCCTTTATATGAACTGTAACTCAGCAAAATATTTGAAATTGAAAGTGTAATTTTGGAGTCATGGGTTGATCTTGAGATGTGTGGTGAATGGTGTGTCCTGAAGCGGTAGGGGGCTAGCTGTACCCAGCTGGTTCCAATCAACAGGACCACTCACACCCCTCAGGAGAGTAATCCGCACACAAAGACTTCCCTCATCAGCATCACCACAACATCCCAGTCTACACACACACATTAATCTGCTCTCGGTGTGTTCACTTAATTTACAAAGCCCTCTCATAGCTACTGGGAGTTCATTAGCTAGCTATCAGCAGGGGTGTATTCATTCCACCGATTCTGTTGCAAAACGTTTCTTAAACGGAAGCAAACAGAACAAAACAGGGAGGAAACTACCTAAGTTTGTCCATAAACTCTTGCAAATGTTTGGGGAATGAATACACCCCAGAAATGAAGGAACAGGGTAACATTGACCTAATACTAAAACCATGAATTTCAAAGACTTGGGCTAATGGTAACATGACCCAATGGACAACAACACATCACACTGTCTCAGATTGCATTCCACGTGACTCAGCTAGAGGGCCCCCGGGTCACCCTGTCTTGGAGGAATGTACATTTGGGAGCCCTCCTCTCTCTCTGGAGAACAGGATGTTCATGGGTGTGTCCCAAATGGCACCCTATTCCAAAATATAGTGTCCTACTTTTGACCAAGCCCTATGGGAATAGAGTGCCGTTTGGGACACAGGACGTGTGTCCGAGAGGAGCGTCCGTAGTTATAAATCAGAACTGAAAGCCTCTCCTCCCTAAGAGGGTTTCTGGACTGAAGGACTGAGGGATGAAAGGACAGACTAACTCTCTCAGGGTTCGGGGACACAAAAGGAATTGAAAAATACTGCACCAAACATCTTAGTTAGTTAATTAGTTTCGCGACTAAGATCTCTTAGGCAAAATTGTCAAAATGAATGACCGATTTCTTGAGTTATCTTAAATTAATTCGGACTATTTTGAGAAAGTGTATAATAGCTAAGGCGTCTCAAAATCGACAAACAGTACTATTGCTGCTTTTTTCTTGTTTTTTCAAGTGAAGGTCTTAAGGGAGTATGTGAGCACACTCCTTCGGTTCGGCTAGCTGAGTTCAGCTGTGCACCAGCCAAACTGAAGCATGCTGGCACCTTAAGCCTGTCTCTACAATGCAAAGTGTCACACTTTTGTCAGAGAGCCCTTTGAAGAAACGCTGCTGTGGATTTGCTGAGTGTGTCTTATTTTGCGGGTGTGGTATGCAGTGTTTGTGAGCATGTGTGTTTTGGACGTGTGTGTGTGTCAGAATCATTGTAGCGGTTGATCTATCAAGGAATTCATAGTACGAAACAACATATCCATTGCTGATATTTAATTTCACAACCTTCGACAACACTCAGCTACTTTTTGTACTTTTCATCTGTTTTAGTTGTGTTGATTTTGGTTCAATGAAATAAAGGGCTAAATAGGAAGGACAGTGGATTGCTTCAGGGTGAAGTGTCCCCGAGGTACAGATCTAAAATCGGCTTCCCCTCCCCCAATCTCTAACCTTAAAGCTGGAATCCTTAATACATTTATTTTACAAAATGGTCACCCTGCCTTTGTTCAGCAAGAGATGTATGCAAGGACTGACCATCCATGAAATCACTTATAGTTTTAACCATGTTTTAAGGCTATACCAGGTTTGTTTACATTTACTTTATTTACAATCATTGCAGTATAACAAGTTTCTATTGTTATTTTTGAAGGTACAACAGTTAAACTAATATCATGAGGCATTTATAAGTTTTATTCTTCAAGAATCAATGGGTATACAGTATATCATTACATTTATTAGTCCAAAAAAGGAATGTTGCAACTAAGGATTCTAGCCTTAACTACTGGTGGGGAAAATGCAACATCAAGATCTGCATCTACGGGCAACTTCACCCATCCAAGCAGATTGTTCCAGCCAGCCATCTTTATAGATAAACAGGATGTGCTGTGTTTGTTATGGTTATCCTCTCTCTGGGGGCCACATTAGACCGAGTTACAGTGCAGTGCAGCACCCCGACAGCTAAAGAAAGGTTAGTGACCACGAGGGAAGTTTGATGTGGATTCGTGGTTCATTACGTTTCTAATAACTGGTCCAATTATGTTTTTTTGCTTAGTCAGTGATAGTGCGTGTTCATTTTGAGAGCTGCCTTTTGCAGTTGAAGTCGTTTTGGAACATGCCTTCACGTTCCAATCGCAAACTTTGCAGACATGCTCCACTGTAAACTAACAAGCACTTTACTTACAAGGAGTGAGAAATCACTTATTTACAGTGTTTTATAGAGTTTAAGAAAGGACATTTTTGCACATGAAAATGCTTTTTTCTTTATTTACTTTTCAATAAAGAAGGAACTCACTCCTAAAAAAAATCTCCTCTACAAGTTTTGATACTATTTGAGCTGGGTTCGTTTAGTGGCAGTAAAAAGAAACGGTGATAAATTGTAATGTCTGCCATGCACAGCTGAAAAGGCACTCTATGGAATGGCCCCATGGTACCAATATAATACCAACTTGAATATATAAACCATGTGTTTGAACTGGCACATCTGGAAAATGAGAAAAGAGACCCTCCTTTCCTCTCTCTGTCCTCCCATTCGACTGCCTTACACACCTGGTTGTGCAGTATTAGTGCTTCTCTAAGCAATGAGCCGAGGGTCAGCCATTTTTTATATACAAGTGTCATTACTGTATTTTCTATTTTGGATTCACTCATCTAGACACATTACAACTCTCTTTTTGTACACTAAAACAAAAGCTGAATGTTGACAACACTCACAATGTGGCCTGATAAGGCAGAATCAGACTGCTTACTGTGTGAACCTCAAAAACAGCCATGTCCAGTCCATACGTTCTGTTTGAGCACACGCATCTTCAAACATTCCACTCATAACAAGTAGAACTGCATAAAGATGTGTTCATAATACTCTGGTCGTTCATAACGGTTGACCCTCATGACCAAATAATAACTTCATGGGTTAAGATGACGAAGCTGTCATCGTAAGTCATTTGCTATGCCAGGCCGTTCTCCAAACATGACAGAATGTAGCTGGCACATGTCCATACATACAGTGAGAAGCTTTGAGGGTGCAGGCGGTTGGTTGTTTTCTAACCCTGCCCAGTCTGCTTCGTGGACAAAAGAGGTATTCAGAGGCCCAGTGGCTACTAAGTGACCCATACAAACACCAATGGTTGGGCCTGGAGGGTGTAAGTCATGCTAAATTACTAGGTTGCTAACTTGGCACTTTGAGTAGACAGTTGAGTTGAGGCTGTGGTGGTCAGGGAGGAGTGAGAGTGGGAGAAAGGGGCAGAATTTTTTTATTATCCATCCACATATGAACAGTAGTAAGTAGTTGGTGTGTGAGGTCCAGTACAAGTGGCAAATCACCACCACTGACCATGAATGCTCTGTACTTAAAAAGCACATTAAGAAAAGTTGTGTTTTTGCGTACTGGAACTACATTGGCCATTGTAGTTAATTGGCGGACTACAGTTTGTTCATGCACACAATGTGTCTGCTGGTTACTGCTGTCAAGAGTTAGTTTTTAGCCAAGTAACCCTGTCAAGTTTCTGCTACAGCATGAGCATGTTGAGCGAGCAGCAACGTTTCCTCCTTTGCCAGTTAATTTATGTGCGGGCACCAGAGAGAATGCTTCAAGTGCGGTCCCAAGAATTCCTTGTGAGCCAAACAGACAGAAATAGAGTGACTTTCTGGCTAAGAGAAACCCTCAATAATGCATTAAGGAACAACACGTTGTAAAACATGACTTTCACCTTGATTCAGCTCCGTCAACGGCACAAGGACTCTTGCCATTCTATCTGGTTCCATTCGGTTAGGCCCCGGCAAAGGTGACCTCATAGGCTGCTTTATGCTGTTTTCAATGGATTCTTATAAACTCTGCTTCTTCTCACTTTACTGAGTTTGACTACTCCTCTGTACTAGACGAAGCAGAAATTGAGAAAAAGAGGCTCAAGCTGCTATAGAGGCATTAGAGACCACCTTGGATGGCCAGTTCAGCGTATCCAATGTTCCATCTACCTTTTTGTCTAACTCCATACAAGTGCCAAGTTCCCTTTTTCTTACAATCTGACAAAATTGTGCCTTTTGTTAGGAGCGCTATAACATTGCCTCTGTTGTAGCAGCAGTGCTTCTCATTCCGAAGGACAGATCAAATGCTTTTTTTCACGGCGCTAGCTCAGAGAAATCAAGCTGAATCCTCAGACTGCACCCCGCATGCCTCCCTGTAAGCTGGTCCTGAATGATTGGCAAGTGATTGACAGGTACTGTGGGGCCTTGTGTCATTCCATTCCGCATAGTAGACCTCTGGGGGTAGAAGAAACTCAGTAGAATGCGCCAATAAACCATTGAGCTTGTTTGCCCATCGCGCTCCTTTACCTCCCATTTCAACAAGCGAGGGTAAATATAGAACCTTGTTGGCGGGAGACACCGATCATTAACACATAATTACCCAGGGTGCAGTGCAAGTTCACCCAAGTGATTTAGAGCAGTGGTTCCCAACATTTTTTGGTTACTACACCACCAACTGAATTTTGCTCTGCCCAGAGTATGCATTTTAGCTTTATGGTCTCATGAGTCTTCTCAAGTACCCCCTGTGGATAGGCCAAGTACCCCCCCCCCCCCCCCCCCCCCCCCCAGGGGTCCTAGTGTCCCTGGTTGGAAACCACTGCTTTAGAGGATCTGTGAAAAAGACAAAGTGGAGGCCACTCTATGGTCCATCCTATGGCGTACAGAATGGCAGTAGGGTTTCTACCCTCTCATTTTCTTTTACTGGAAAGCGCACACTGGAATAACGATGAGTCATAACAAACACACCCAATTCAGAGAGAAGGATAACGGAGAGAATTTGGGATAATTTGTGCTCTGATGTTCCTCCAGTTGTTTTGTCAAAATTTATATCTTGAGTGCATTTGGCGCATCTCCATTTGCAACAAATAATCTATTTAATTTTCATCCTGTCAATCCGTGTGCCTGGTGTGGTCACGGTGTACCAGGCCACATTGTGAGATGAACTATAGGCCTATTCCCCTGTCTGGCTCCTGTGTTTTAGTCATGAAGGTTTAACCTCCCACAGAGAGGGGAAAAAATGGAGGGGAGGGTGAAAAGCGGTAGCTGGAGATGAAGGGAGAGAAGTAGACAGGCTGGGCTGGGAACTGGGCTAATGGATGTGTCCCTAGAGCTTGTTCAGGAATGTGTCTGTGTCACCTGTCTTCTGTCCCCCCTGAGAAAGGTGACATTCAACATTATGGCCCTTGTCGGGCTCTGCAGAAAATTAATCAATGGTTAGTAGGCGGGGTATTAGGAGAGGGGGATGGAGGTTTGATTGTTGTGACTGTGTATGTCTTTGTGTATCTCGTCTTCATGGACAGATGCGTTTCATTTATTTGGTATACCTATACAGACTTGACCCATGAGTGTCAATGAATTGCTCTTTCCTTAATACTGTATACTTTTTTATACTGTACATGAAATTGCTGTAACTGTTTCATCTGTTGCTGATTAATCCTTAATGTTTTTGTCAAGACATATATACACACTGCTCCAAAAAATAAAGGGAACACTAAAATAACACATCCTAGATCTGAATGAATGAAATATTCTTATTAAATACTTTTTTCTTTACATAGTTGAATGTGCTGACGACAAAATCACACAAATTATCAATGGAAATCAAATGTATCAACCCATGGAGGTCTGGATTTGGAGTCACACTCAAAATTAAAGTGGAAAACCACACTACAGGCTGATCCAACTTTGATGTAATGTCCTTAAAACAAGTCAAAATGAGGCTCAGTAGTGTGTGTGTGTGTGTGTGGCCTCCACGTGCCTGTATGACCTCCCTACAACGCCTGGGCATGCTCCTGATGAGGTGGCGGGTGGTCTCCTGAGGGATCTCCTCCCAGACCTGGACTAAAGCATCCGCCAACTCCTGGACAGTCTGTGGTGCAACGTGGCGTTGGTGGATGGAGCGAGACATGATGTCCCAGATGTGCTCAATTGGATTCAGGTCTGGGGAACGGGCGGGCCAGTCCATAGCATCAATGCCTTCCTCTTGCAGGAACTGCTGACACACTCCAGCCACATCAGGTCTAGCATTGTCTTGCATTAGGAGGAACCCAGGGCCAACCGCACCAGCATATGATCTCACAAGGGGTCTGAGGATCGCATCCTGGTACTTAATGGCAGTCAGGCTACCTCTGCCGAGCACATGGAGGGATGTGTTGCCCCCCAAAGAAATGCCACACCATGACTGATCCACCGCCAAACCGGTCATGCTGGAGGATGTTGCAGGCAGCAGAACGTTGTCCACGGCGTCTCCAGACTCTGTCACGTCTGTCAAATGTGCTCAGTGTGAACCTGCTTTCATCTGTGAAGAGCACAAGGCGCCAGTCGCAAATTTGCGAATCTTGGTGTTCTCTGGCAAATGCCAAACGTCCTGCACGGTGTTGGGCTGTAAGCACAACCCCCACCTATGGACGTCGGCCCTCATACCACCGTCATGGAGTCTGTTTCTGACCAATTGAGCAGACACATGCACATTTGTGGCCTGCTGGAGGTCATTTTTCAGGGCTCTGGCAGTGCTCCTCCTGCTCCTCCTTGCACAAAGGCGGAGGTAGCGGTCCTGCTGCTGGGTTGTTGCCCTCCTACGGCCTCCTCCACGTCTCCTGATATACTGGCCTGTCTCCTGGTAGCGCCTCCATGCTCTGGACACTACGCTGACAGACACAGCAAACCTTCTTGCCACAGCTCGCATTGATGTGCCATCCTGGATGAGCTGCACTACCTGAGCCACTTGAATGGGTTGTAGACTCCGTCTCATGCTACCACTAGAGTGAAAGCACCGGCAGCATTCAAAAGTGACCAAAACATCAGCCAGGAAGCATAGGAACTGAGAAGTGGTCTGTGGTCACCACCTGCAGAACCACTCCTTTTATTGGGGGTGTCTTGCTAATTGCCTATAATGTCCACCTGTTGTCTATTCCATTTGCACAACAGCATGTGAAATGTATTGTCAATCAGTGTTGCTTCCTAAGTGGACAGTTTGATTTCACAGAAGTGTGATTGACTTGGAGTTATGTTGTTTAAGTGTTCCCTTTTTTTTGAGCAGTGTGTATATATATATATATATATATATGTGTGTGTGTGTGTGTGTGTGTGTGTGTGTGTGTGTGTGTGTGTGTGTGACAGGCACACAAAGAGAGAGAGAGAAACAGAGAGCAGGATGAAAGAAAATGACAACACCATGGGCCTCATTAAAAACCGTGTGTACATACAAAATATTCACCAAAATGTGCGTGCGGCAATTCACACAAGTTGGCATTTATAAAAAATTTGAAAATGTGTTCACCTCCCCACAAACTTTAGACGATGCATACGCACATCTACAAGTGGTTGAAATATTGTATTGCAAGCTGGTAAGTAAGTATTTTGTGCAAATGTGGGTATGATGAAAAGTTAATTCATAAAAAACAAAAAAAAGGAAACATATCAACAAGAATGCAAGTAAATTTTATTTCACCTTTATTTAACCAGGGAGGCCAGCTGAGAACAAGTTCTCATTTACAACTGCGACCTGGCCAAGATAAAGCAAATCAGTGCGACAAAAACAACACAGTTACACATGGAATAAACAAGCGTACTGTCAATAACAAAATAGATTTTTCTATGTGCAGTGTGTGCAAATGTAGTAAGAAAAGGGAGATAAGGCAATAAATAGGCCACAGAGGCAAAAAAATTACAATTTAGCTTCAACACTGGAGTGAAAGATGTACAGATGATGATGTTCAAGTAGCGATATTGGGGTGCAAAATAGCAACAAGAAAAATAACAATATGGGGATGAGGTAGTTGGGTGTGCTATTTACAGATGTGCTGTGCACAGGTCTGATCTGTAAGCTGCTCTGACAGCTGATGCTTAAAGATAGAGGGAGACATAAGTCTCCAGTTTCAGTGATTTTTGAAATTCGTTCCAGTCATTGGCAGCAGAGAACTGGAAGGAAAGGCGGCCAAAGAGGTGTTAGCTTTGGGTATGACCAGTGAAATATTCCTGCTGGAGCACGTGCTACGGTGCTATGGTGCTGTGGTGCTATGGTGACCAATGAGCTGAGATAAGGAGGGGCTTTACCTAGCAAAGAATGTGGTGACGAATATGAAGTGAGGGCCAGCCAACGAGAGCATACAGGTCGCAGTGGGAGGTAGTATATGGGGCTTTAGTGACAAAACGGATGGCACCGTGATAAGACTACATCCAATTTGCTGAGTAAAGTGTCAGAGGCTACTTTGTAAATGACATCGCCGAAGTCAAGGATCGGTAGGATAGTCAGTTTTACGAGGGTAAGTTTGGCGGCATGAGTGAAGGATGCTTTGTTGTGAAATAGGAAGCCAATTCTAGATTTTAATTTTGGATTGGAGTTCCTTAATGTGAGTCTGGAAGAAGAGTTTGGTTAGACTGTAGACACCTAGGTATTTGTAGTTGTCCACATATTCTAAGTCAGAACCGTCCATAGTAGTTATGCTAGTCGGGCGGGCGGGTGCGGGCAGCAATCAGTTGAAAAGCATGCATTTAGTTTTGCTCGCATTTAAAAGCAGTTGGGGGCCACGAAAGGAGTGTTGTATGGCATTGAAGCTCGTTTGGAGGTTTGTTAACACAGTGTCCAAAGAAGGGCCAGACGTATACAGAATGGTGTCGTCTGCGTAGAGGTGGATCAGAGAATCAACAGCAGCAAGAGTGACATCCATTGATGGGCCGACTCTTTTCTCTGTCTGAGAATTGAACACTGTGGAACCCCCATAGAGACTGCCAGAGATCCGGACAACAGGCCCTCCGATTTGACACACTGAAATCTGAGAAGTGGTTTGTGAACCAGACCAGGGTGTCCATTGAGAAACCAAGGCTATTGAGTCTGCCGATAAGAATGCGGTGATTGACAGAGTCGAAAGCCTTGGCCAGGTCAATGAAGACGGCTGCACAGTACTCTCTTTTATCGATGGCGGTTATGATATCGTTTAGGACCTTGAGCGTGGCTGAGGTACACCCATGACCAGCTCGAAAACCAGATTGCATAGTGGAGAAGGTACGGTAGGATTCGAAATGGTCGGTGATCTGTTAACAAGTCAGTATTCGAGTCCATCCATGACTGAGAACGTCAGAATTTGACCTGGAAACCAGACACTAGGGGGCAACAGTGAGCGCTGTTACCTTCAAGTAATCAAATCACATTTTATTAGTCACATACATATGTTTAGCAGATGTTATTGCGGGTGAGACGAAATGCTTGTGTTCCTAGCTCCAACAGTGCAGTAGTATCTAACAATTCACAAGAATATATAAAAGTATATCTAAAAGTAAGAAAATGGAATTATAAATATTTGGACACGCAAAGTCAGTGGCACTGGCTAAAATACAGTGTATACATATATGAAATGAGTGAAACGGTATGTAAACATTATTAAAGTGACTAGTGTTCCATTATTAACACGTACCATCAAATGGGTGTGATCATTCTACAGTGGTCCCTGCAGCGTACGCTCAAACCGGTGTGATTAAAACGCTTATTTAGAACGTCCAGCTTCGATTGACGCAACAGTCAGCATTTGATCTTGCCATACTTTTTTCACAGAAACATTTTGCTCAAACAGTCCTTACAAAGTTATGTCCCGAATGTGACCAGTTTATTTTTGGATGCCGTGTTCAGACATTCACAGAAGTAGCTGTAGCATAACACAATCATCCAAACCGGAAAATGTAGGCTACATTTGTCCTAGCGCTAACTGAGGAAAGATTGACATAACACAAGCGGTCATATTTTTATAACTCTCCGCTGACAGAAACTACAATATGAATTAGCTAATAGCAATTACTCTTTATAATTAATCACCCCACGGGTGAGCGCACCATTGATTGAAATAATTGAGTAAAAAATGGGTAGTTTGTGCGCGCTGTCATTTTTGTTTCTTTGCTTCAACCAAAGATAAGAGACAAGATGAGTTTGGTCTGTTTATAGTATGCATATAGAAGGCTGTGTGTCGTCTATCATCATTCACTTCCCTTCATTCACTTACTGAAGTGTACCTGAAAGATGATTGAACCATTCCTTCACCTCATTATAACATCTTTGGTCTGACAGATGTTTACGTGACACCCAGAATTCCTTGTATAATGAAAACAAACATGGTGCCACACATAGCTGGCAAATAGCTTAGCTCATTATAATCAGTACAACCTTCAAAATAGTATTTTACACACAAGTGTCCACTACAATCTATGCAATAATCAGAATGCATTATGTCACCAGTACTTGAAAACGTGAATAAAAATAAATGCATTATGCTCCATACTTACATAGATCCCTGCCTACAGTTGTAAAGGCAACACGATATACAGAAAATAAGGAACTTTTTTTTACCTTTATTTAAGGCAAGTCAGTTAAGAACAAATTCTTGTTTTCAATGACGGCCTAGGAACAGTGGGTTAACTGCCTGTTCAGGGGCAGAACGACAGATTTGTACCGTGTCAGCTCGGGGGTTTGAACTTGCAACCTTCCGGTTACTAGTCCAATGCTCTAACCACCAGGCCACCCTGACGCTCCATACATGTCCATAGTTATTATTTGTATAGAAAACAACAAGGCAATGCGATCGCCAGCCAGAAAATGCGCAAATGTCTGCATAATTTGAGCTGCGCAAACATTGGTGAAGTGCGTGGGCTCTCCTCGAAGAGTGAAGTTTGTCCGGCTCAGTAAACCCTCAAACATAAATTGTCCGCAACTCTGAAATGGGCTACTTCTATGTGAATTAATGAGGAGGCGGAACACACCTCAATTCAAACGGTTAGAAAATACAACTTGTTAGAAAATAATTTGAAATTGACAAGTTGAAACACAGCCTATAGATAATTAGCAGGCATTGCGTGTTAACTGTCCTGTTTCATGAACGTGATGTCAGAATGCACAACTCTCGCTGGGGCGTCCGTTAGAGATATTTGGAAAAGTTAGTGACCAGTGATTCCATGTCTATGTACATAAGGCAGCAGCTTCTAAAGTGCAGGGTTGAGTAACCGGGTGGTAGCCGGGTAGTGATGGCTTTTTAACAATCTGATGGCCTTGAGATAGAAGCTGTTTTTCAGTTTCTCGGTCCCATCTTTGATGCACATGTACTGACCTCACCTTCTGGATGATAGAGGTGTGAACAGGCCGTGGCTTGGATAGTTGATGTCCTTGATTAAGTATTTTTTTATTTAACCTTTTTTTAACTAGGTTTTGGTTTTGCTAGGGCATTGTGGACGGGGATGGCGGATGGGTGTAAGCATCTGCCTCTGATTCCAAAGATGAAGGTTGAATGCAGCGGTAGAAAGTTGTTTTTTAGATTTTTGTTTTTAAGCCTATCCCAAACCTTAAAAATTACCTTAACCATTTGGAATGAATGCCTAACCTTAAGAATTTGGACTTAATACCTGAACTTAACCCGCACCTTGAGAATGTGGAGTTAATGCCTAAACCTAAAAACATGGATAAACATCTAATTCTGATGTGAGACTATGAGAGCTGGTTGCACACACTCACACACTCACATACACAAACACACTCCAGCCAGGTCGTTCAAGATTGACGTCGAAATTGGACATCTATCCACGCCCTGAGGATGTCGAGAAATGCCTTCAATCTCTGCCACTAGGTGGAAACATTGAGTGCCATTACCATCAAGTAGACATGACTCTGTATCAGAAGGTTGTGTTCGATTCCAGTCATGGAAACTTTTTTATTTTTAGGTTTTAAGCCTGCCCCAAACCTTAAAGGTGCACTATGTAGAAATCGCTCCACCATTTGCTGGTCGATAAAATTCTAATAGTTTGCCTAATTTCAGTTTATGAAATATATTTTCCATAAGCAAAAATAATGTATCTTCAGCTGTTTGAAGCTGGTGTACAAACTTAAGAACGGGGAGCGTAGAAATAGTGCACATATAACAGCTCTACCGCTTCTTAGCTTGCTTTCAATGAGAATGACAGATCTATAACTAACGTTTCTATGTGAATTTGGTCGGGTCGCCCTAAAAGTTACACATTGCAGCTTCAACCCTTACCTTAACCATTTGGAATGAGTATCTACAACCACTCACACACTCACTGACATACACACACTCAAACATACACTCACACACATTTCACTTGCATTCACACACACACACTCA
>NC_048590.1:11083412-11123412 GCF_013265735.2 Oncorhynchus mykiss
GCCATTTCTTAAAGATATCCATAAAAAGTGTTGTTTAATGTTTGCCACAAGCCACCTGGGAGACACACCAAACATGTGGAAGAAGGTGCTCTGGTCAGATGAAACCAAAATTGAACTTTTTGGCAACAATGCAAAACGTTATGTTTGGCGTAAAAGCAACACAGCTGAACGCACCATCCCCACTGTCAAACATGGTGGTGGCAGCATCATGGTTTGGGCCTGCTTTTCTTCAGCAGGGACAGGGAAGATGGTTAAAATTGATGGGAAGATGGATGGAGCCAAATACAGGACCATTCTGGAAGAAAACCTGATGGAGTCTGCAAAAGACCTGAGACTGGGACGGAGATTTCTTGTCTTCCAACAAGACAATGATCCAAAACATAAAGCAAAATCTACAATGGAATGGTTCAAAAATAAACATATCCAGGCGTTAGAATGGCTAAGTCAAAGTCCAGACCTGAATCCAATCGAGAATCTGTGGAAAGAACTGAAAACTGCTGTTCACAAATGCTCTCCATCCAACCTCACTGAGCTCGAGCTGTTTTGCAAGGAGGAATGGGAAAAAATGTCAGTCTCTCGATGTGCAAAACTGATAGAGACATACCCCAAGTGACTTACAGCTGTAATCGCAGCAAAAGGTGGCGCTTCAAAGTATTAACTTAAGGGGGCTGAATAATTTTGCACGCCCAATTTTTCAGTTTTTGATTTGTTAAAAAAGTTTGAAATATCCAATAAATGTCGTTCCACTTCATGATTGTGTCCCACTTGTTGTTGATTCTTCACAAAAAAATACAGTTTTATATCTTTGTTTGAAGCCTGAAATGTGGCAAAAGGTCGCAAAGTTCAAGGGGGCTGAATACTTTCACAAGGCACTGTACAACCACGCGTACATACATACATACACACATACACACACACACACACACACACACACACACACACACACACACACACACACACACACACACACACACACACACACACACACACACACACACACACACACACATACAACCACTCATACATACATACATACAACCACTCATATATACATACATACATACATACATACATACATACAACCACTCATACATACATACAGAAAATCAAATCACATTTTATTTGTCACATACACATGGTTAGCAGATGTTAATGCGAGTGTAGCGAAATGCTTGTGCTTCTAGTTCCGACAATGCAGTAATAACCAACAAGTAATCTAGCTAACAATTCCAAAACTACTACCTTATAGACACAAGTGTAAGGGGATAAAGAATATGTACATAAAGATGTATGAATGAGTGATGGTACAGAGCGGCATAGGCAAGATACAGTAGATGGTATTGAGTGCAGTATATACATATGAGATGAGTATGTAAACAAAGTGGCATAGTTAAAGTGGCTAGTGATGCATGCATTACATAAAGATGCAGTAGATGATATAGAGTACAGTATATACGTATACATATGAGATGAATAATGTAGGGTATGTAAACATATTAGGTAGCATTGTTTAAAGTGGCTAGTGATATATTTTACATCATTTCCCATCAATTCCCATTATTAAAGTGGCTGGAGTTGAGTCGGTGTGTTGGCAGCAGCCACTCAATGTTAGTGGTGGCTGTTTAACAGTCTGATGGCCTTGAGAGAGAAGCTGTTTTTCAGTCTCTCGGTCCCAGCTTTGATGCACCTGTACTGACCTCGCCTTCTGGATGATAGCGGGATGAACAGGCAGTGGCTCGGGTGGTTGTTGTCCTTGATGATCTTTATGGCCTTCCTGTGACATCGGGTGGTGTAGGTGTCCTGGAGGGCAGGTAGTTTGCCCCCGGTGATGCGTTGTGCAGACCTCACTACCCTCTGGAGAGCCTTACGGTTGTGGGCGGAGCAGTTGCCGTACCAGGCGGTGATACAGCCCGACAGGATGCTCTCGATTGTGCATATGTAGAAGTTTGTGAGTGCTTTTGGTGACAAGCCAAAATTCTTCAGCCTCCTGAGGTTGAAGAGGCGCTGCTGCGCCTTCTTCACGATGCTGTCTGTGTGGGTGGACCAATTCAGTTTGTTTATGATGTGTACGCCGAGGAACTTAAAACTTACTACCCTCTCCACTACTGTTCCATCGATGTGGATAGGGGGGTATTCCCTCTGCTGTTTCCTGAAGTCCACAATCATCTCCTTAGTTTTGTTGACGTTGAGTACACATACACACTCACACTGTCTCACTCGCACCTACAGTTTTCACTCACTCACTCACTCACTCACTCACACATACAACTACACACACACTCAAACATACACTCACATTTATACACACATACACAGATGCACACACATACTCGCTCTCTCTCTCTCACACACACACTGTCACACTCAGTCTCACGCACACTTGCACATGCCCACTGGTTTACACACACACACACACACACACACACACACACACACACACACACACACACACACACACACACAGACTCACTCTCTCCCACTGGTTTACAGACTTACGCATGCACGCTGTCCAGGCAGGCCAGGCTGCTGTCATATGCAGGGCTTGGAATCCAGAAGGGGAGGGGTGAGGGAATAAGTGAGGAGCAGTGGAGAGATGGAGGGGGGCCGGCAATGTCAACAGCTCGACTCCCAACGCAGTCAGCTGAAATCCAGACCTCCATGCAGTAGCTGGGAGAGGGGGCAGCAATGCAGGCTGAGCCGGGGTATAGAGTATAACTTCACAACGCCTGAGAGACAGGACCTACTACAGAAAGAGAAGAATATAATGCAATGATAGGATGTACAAAACTTTTCCTGGGAAATTTGTAGTGTCTTTTGGGTTGTGTTGATCGACCGTGAAAAGGACAAGCCATAGGCAGCAGTCTGAAGTAGGTAGGTAACGAGACACATGACCTTCTCATTGCTCCCCGAACTCTTCCTCGCTTGTCTATGTAGCTGCACCCCGGTGCTATCGGAGGCAGTTGCAAGCGGAATGGTTTTACATGACATGTTGAGTGTGGCCAGGACAGCTTGTCAGTGCAGCACAACCTCGGTTGGTCTAGTAGGGAACCATAGACTTCTTCACCCGATCAATTACACTTTCAGGAATGCTGTTGGTGGCTAGCTGAGTAGTGAGTGGAGAGGAGAGACCCGACGGTAACAAACAGACTCAGTTGGCTGTCTTGTGATGGGAGACAGAATACAAAGATTGTGTTTTTACGGAATCTTTTGCTACGGGGGTTTTATAGGTCATAAATGGTAGCGGGGACTTGTGTGTGTGTGTGTGTGTGAAACAGAAGCAGTCTTGAAGGTAGTGCTCCGCATCGACTGGCGATGACAGCACTCTTTGAGGTGGGTTATACAGTACGTGTTATGCCCCGTGTACACTAGCATGCAATGCCGCACAGTGAATCACCGCTTCCCATTCATTTTCAATGGCCGGAAAGCAGTGAGAAGCGGAGAGAGCGGGGACCGTTGGACGGCGCAAATGGGGAATGGGAGACAGAGAAAAAGTTCAACATTTCCCAACTGGAAATCACCAGTGCAAACGGCTAAGCGATGTAGGCGATGACCAATAATATCAAGTGGTTCCCATGACAAATTTGACGCTATGCTACTCAAGGCTGGAGACTTTCTTCAGCAAAGATGGCTGACAAAAATACTAGGATGGAAAGGAGGATAGCTAGTCAGTTGTACAACTGAATGAAGCAAATGTTAGTAATTATAAATAGCTAACATTAGCCAGCTAGCTGGCTAGCTTTATGGGTGTTGTGACATGAGTATGAAATTGTAAATCGTGTTGTTTCATGTTTTAGGGCCTCCTGAAACAACCAGATACCAGGCTGTCGTCTTGTGAAACAGTGGTTGTAAAGAATCTAACGTAAACTCACTCCATTCCGTACAAATGTGCGCAACCGCAACATTCAAACGAGGCTACTAAGAAAACTAATGGGACTGTAGTGACTGCGTTGACGTCAAAATCGGGGGTGTGAACTAGGTTTCTATTCAAGCGTTGATCGACCTGGTAATGGTTCTATAGTACTGGAGAAAAGTTCAAAACTGACCCTCCGTTACATCTTGACGTGTCATGTCGTAACGGACAGCTCGCATAAAGCAACTATTTCTGTCTTACAATCTCTCTCCACCAGGTGTAGCACTTCTATCATCCTTTAAAAACAAGAAATGGACAGTGACTGGGAAAGGGGGATACCTAGTCATTTGTTGCGTCATTGAATGCGATCATCATTCTCAAAGCCGCTGTTTATTTTTAAGATTTTTAAGAGTTTCGCTTCCCCACCCGCCATTTTCACGCATTCGTTTCGCTTCTCCACCCGCCAGAAATGGGCAGCGTGGGGGTCATGTAATTGATTCTGTTGGAAAGGGGAGAAATTGTGCTTTACAATGGTATTGACATTACAGTTGATCTGGAAGTATTACATTTTTGGGGCGCTAAAGTAAGGTCAATTGAATGGACCAAGGCGATGTACAAAAGTGTGTGAGTTTGTTAGCTGATAATCCATTTTACATTTTCGAAATGTTTTTACTTACTTGAATAGGTTCTCCCAGCCATATAAGTGATTGGAAACAGGGCAGAAAAGTTTGTTTGTCACCAGAACATTTTAGAACATATTACTATTTACCTGTGAGTAAATTCATGAAATGGAGAATGGATTCAACTTTTTACCCATTTAATAATCAAACCTTCTTAGACTTGCTATGCTGAATTCTTGAATATCAATCGAACGGTATATGCTGGTATATGCTGCCAGCACTCCCACAAGTGAGCCACTCTGGGCAGCCTAAGCGACATGTGGCAATTTACTGTGTGCTAGTGTACATGAACCATAAGGCTATCTGCCTGCAGATAGTCAGTCTTTTTACAGTTCGACACATTCATTTGTTTCAAAATTATCATGCCTCTTAGGCATACAAAGCAGTTAAGGAAGATGCTGATCAGTTGAAAATGTAGCTGTGGGGGCACTCATTGGAACGTCTGGGGTGGCAAAAGGAACATTCCATATTTCCTGTATGGGAATTCTGGGATCCATATAATGGTTCCTGGTACATTTGGAATTTCAGGAATAGAGCTTGCCAGCTTGTAGTCCTAAAACCCGGATATGAGTTACCTCTGGGTCGTTCAGCCATCCCTATGGGAAAAATGGCTGAATGGCGAAGGGTTTTGGAATAAACCCTGAAAATAAGGTCTAACTAAGGTTAACACACGCTTAATAAGAGATCTTATACATTTTGTAAAATTTGATTTGATTCTGAGATAATAGCAGTCAACTTTTATGAATTATGAAGCCTTTAGGTGCTTTGTGTTTTTAAGTACGTAAATTCTTCAAAATTCACAAAAGGTGACTTTAGCTGATGAAGATGATCTAATTTGTCCAATGAACCATGGTGTATTTAGTGCCTACAAAAAGACTCCATTAGTGTTTCTCTTTATTGAGGGAGGATGTCACTATTTTTGTCCAATACCTGGGCTGATCTTTATCAATCATCAAGTCAGCCTTTTGACCTATGTTATGGCCCATTATCCTATTGCTAACTTGGTGAAGTCCCACTTTGGAACTTCCATTTACTGTGTAGCTTTGCTTCTTGAGGCTTGATTGCAGGGTGTAACTCCACAACAGTGGCAAGGTCTCCCAGGAATGCTAATGCTGTTTGGGAAGGCTTTAAGAATACTAAGCACTGTCAGTGCCACATTTTCCCTCTTGGGAAACCAATACTTTATGGCAGCTCTCCCCAACATAAACACACTTTCTCCTTTCCCCCCGGAGTTTCTCATTTAGAGAATTAGGGAGGCTCTGCCTTGCATCTTTCCCCTTTCCCCAGCTGCAGCTGCAGCTATCCCGGAGAGAGGACTTCACCTCGCTCATAAATCCCCCAAGCGTCAAAAGCACTGTGATTAAAGTTCATGCATCAGCCCTGCACATTTCCACCTGTGGAATCAGTTAGGGATACCTGTTGTGGCTCTGCCTGGGCCCAATAGTTTGTAGGGGGTAAAATTCCAAATGGATCCCACAACCTCTTTTGCTTGAAAAGATGGGCCATCCTATTTCAGATGTTAATGGAGATTCAGTTGCAGAAGAATAACTGTTTTTGCCTCGTAAGAACGCTCATTCTAATTAATTTAGACAATGTCTGTTTGCTGAACAATTGAGACCAATGACAGTGTGTATTTTCACCCTGCTGGAGCAATGTTATTTTTTTTGCAACGTGGCTTTGGTAATATATTGCTAGGCTATATCTCTGTTTTGATTGAAGCTATTCATACAGGCGAAGAGACAAATGACTGCATTTTTCTGTATGAGCTAAAGAATCACACGTAAGCAGAGTGACATGTCTAAAAGATTGAGTGTTTGACGGCATTAGTGAAAGATGAGGAGCTACAGCCAGGCCCCTGCAGTCGGCTCTCATAGGTTTTCATTTTTTGTCATCCATTACGGATGCATGAACTACTCTCCCAGGATTAGAGGAGTGGGTGGGTGGGAGGGAGAATGAGCGACTAACAGCTTTCAATCATCTCAACCCTGCTGCTCAATTGAGGTTTAAACTACGTCCTCATTTGCAGAGCGAGGGAGAGACTTCTAAGACAGTCATCGTCAATGTAGTTGTTAAATATGTTTACATCTCTTGAAATAATAGTATTATCATTTTACTGTGTATATGTATTTGGTACTGTTGCTACAGTATCAGTATTTTAGGGTGTTCACAGTTAGATTGTCTGCAGGGGGAGCACAGTAGAATTGCCCGCTAACTGGAAGTTCCCTAATCGTGTGTGTGAAAAGGCGGCCATTGTATTTGTGCCAGTGACACACTTTTGGGGCTTATGATGTATAAGCATATCTCTACTGTACAGTGCGTCAATTCAGAGAAGAACTTCACTGGAGGCTATTTTAGAGCCAGCCCCTTCAGAAGCCATTACCATGCATGCTGCTATAATGGTCCAAGATGAACATTCCAGACATTACCCACAAGCTCTGCAGCTGTTAACCTTTGACCCCTGCGAAGATGTGGCAAAGCTATAAACAATGTGCAATATGGAGTGCGCAGAGCCGTTGACCATTCACGTCCACAGACAAGACTGCACTCATGTCTATGGCACTTTGTTCCATGGGAACCCCTCAAAACCAGAATTTCTAGCCGGGGCTACACAGTCCTTAGACCTGCCATTGCTACAGCAAACTGACAAAACATATCCACTGAAAATAGCAGAGCGGGACCAGATAGTTTATTTGGCATTTATAAAAATGTAAGTCATTGGTTATTAGCTGTTAAGTCAATGTTTTTGTTTCATTTGGAGTCCAAGGGTAAGCCTTTTACCACCCAAGACTGTCCGGCACTTCCCAGACCTTGTGTTGTTTAGGTGACAGAGCCCATGAAAATGTCTGCTTCCCTCCAAACAGGATCGAGACTAGACTACATAACATTTGAGGGAATGAATGTTTGAGGAACATTTCAGTATGATGCTCAGTCTTTCCCCTCTACTGGAGATTCTCGGTTTCACCCTCTTTAGTTGTATCACTGCCAAAAAAGGTGTACTGTGTATTTTTTTTCCCCAGCCTCCCGAGTGGTGCAGCCGTCTATGCCACTGCATCGCAGAGCGTGATGCTTCACTACAGTCCCGGGTTCGATCCCAGGCTGTGTCACAACCGGCCGTGACCGGGAGACCCATGAGGAGGCTCATAATTGGCCCAGCGTCGTCTGGGTTAGGGAAGGGTTTGACCGGCTGGGATTTCCTTGTCCCATCGTGCTCTAGCGGCTCCTTGTGGCGGGCCGGGTGCCTGCAATCTGACTTCGGTCGCTGGTTGGACGGTGTTTCCTCCCACAAATTGGTGCGGCTGGCTTCCGGGTTAAGCGAGCAGCGTGTCAAGAAGCAGCGGGGCTTGGCAGGGTCGTGTTTCGAAGGACAAATGGCTCTCGACCTTTGCCTCTCCCGAGTCCGTAGGGGAGTTGCAGTGATGTAACTACCAATTGGATAACATGAAATTGGGGAGAAATAGTGGTGAAAGTACAAATATATATATGTGTGTGTGTGTGTGTGTGTGTATACACTGCTCAAAAAATGAATGAATGAATGAACGAATGAATGAAATATTTTTATTAAATACTTTTTTCTTTACATAGTTGAATGTGCTGACAACAAAATCACACAAATTATCAATGGAAATCAAATGTATCAACCCATGGAGGTCTGGATTTGGAGTCACACTCAAAATAAGTGGAAAACCACACTACAGGCTGATCCAACTTTGATGTAATGTCCTTAAAACAAGTCAAAATGAGGCTCAGTAGTGTGTGTGTGTGGCCTCCACTTGCCTGTATGACCTCCCTACAACGCCTGGGCATGCTCCTGATGAGGTGGCGGGTGGTCTCCTGAGGGATCTCCTCCCAGACCTGGACTAAAGCATCCGCCAACTCCTGGACAGTCTGTGGTGCGTTGGTAGATGGAGCGAGACATGATGTCCCAGATGTGCTCAATTGGATTCAGGTCTGGGGAATGGGCGGGCCAGTCCATAGCATCAATGCCTTCCTCTTGCAGGAACTGCTGACACACTCCAGCCACATCAGGTCTAGCATTGTCTTGCATTAGGAGGAACCCAGGGCCAACCGCACCAGCATATGGTCTCACAAGGGGTCTGAGGATCTCATCTCAGTAGGCTACCTCTGGCGAGCACATGGAGGGCTGTGCGGCCCCCCAAAGAAATGCCACCCCACACCATGACTGACCCACCGCCAAACCGGTCATGCTGGATGTTGCAGGCAGCAGAACGTTCTCCACGGCGTCTCCAGACTCTGTCACGTCTGTCACATGTGCTCAGTGTGAACCTGCTTTCATCTGTGAAGAGCACAGGGCGCCAGTGGCAAATTTGCCAATCTTGGTGTTCTCTGGCAAATGCCAAACGTCTTGCACGGTGTTGGGCTGTAAGCACAACCCCCACCTCTGGACGTCGGGCCCTCATACCACCCTCATGGAGTCTGTTTCTGACCGTTTGAGCAGACACATGCACATTTGTGGCCTGCTGGAGGTCATTTTGCAGGGCTCTGGCAGTGCTCCTCCTGCTCCCCCTTGCACAAAGGCGGAGGTAGCGGTCCTGCTGCTGGGTTGTTGCCCTCCTACGGGCTCCTCCACGTCTCCTGATGTACTGGCCTGTCTCCTGGTAGCGCCTCCATGCTCTGGACACTACGCTGACAGACACAGCAAACCTTCTTGCCACAGCTCGCATTGATGTGCCATCCTGGATGAGCTGCACTACCTGAGCCACTTGAATGGGTTGTAGACTCCGTCTCATGCTACCACTAGAGTGAAAGCACCGCCAGCATTCAAAAGTGACCAAAACATCAGCCAGGAAGCATAGGAACTGAGACGTGGTCTGTGGTCACCACCTGCAGAACCACTCCTTTATTGGGGGTGTCTTGCTAATTGCCTATAATGTCCACCTGTTGTCTATTCCATTTGCACAACAGCATGTGAAAACAACTATGAAATAACAAATGGAATCATGTAATAACCAACAAAGCGTTCAACATATTTTTTATTTAAGATTCTTCAAAGTAGCCACCCTTTGCCAAGAGTGTGCAAAGTTGTCATGAAGGCATTCTCTAAATCAGCTTCACCTGGAATGCTTTTCCAACTGTCTTGAAGGAGTTCCTTCATATGCTGAGCACTTAATGGCTGCTTTTCCTTCACTCTGCGTTCCAACTCATCCCAAACCATCTTGATTGGTCGGGTGATTGTGGAGGCCAGGTTCTTATGCAGCACTCCATCACTCCCCTTCTTGGTGAAATAGCCCTTACATAAGCCTGGAGTTGTGTTGGGTTATTTTGTATTTTCTATAACCTTTTATTTAATAAGGCAAGTCAGTTAAGGCAAATATATGATTTTACAATGATGATAGTCCCTCTAGGAGCAAACCAGATGGGATGGCGTATCGCTGCAGAATGCTGTGGTAGCCATGCTGGTTAAAAACTTCTTGCGACTAGGGGGCGCTATTTTAATATTTGGATGAAAAAGTTCCCGTTTTAAACAAGATATATTTTGTCACGAAAAGATGCTCGACTATGCATATAATTGACAGCTTTGGATAGAAAACACTCTGACATTTCCAAAACTGCAAAGATATTGTCTGTGAGTGCAACAGAACTGATGTTACAGGCGAAACCCAGATAAACATCCAATCAGGATGTGCCTCATTTTTTGAAACCGCCTCATGCCAATGACTCCTTATATGGCTGTGAATGAGCTACGAATGAGCTTACGTTTCCTACGTATTCCCCAAGGTGTCTACAGCATTGTGATGTCTTTTTACGCATTTCTGTTGCAGAATAGCCATAAGGGACCATATTTAGCAAGTTGTCACATGGTGTCTCCCGCAGAAAATCTTGCGTATAATACTGAGGTAGCCATTTTTGCAATCGCTTCTTATGAGAAACCAATTGCCTCGATGGATATATTATAGAATAATAATGTTAAAAACACCTTGAGGATTGATCCTAAACAACGTTTGCTGTGTTTCTGTCGATATTATGGAGCTAATTTGTAAAAAAGTTTGGCGTTGTAGTGATTTTAGCATTTTCTGGTCGATTTCTCAGCCAAGCATGATGAACAAACTGGAGCTATTTCGCCTACAAAAAATAATCTTTTTGGAAAAAAGGAACATTTGCTATCTAACTTGGAGTCTCCTGAGTGAAAATATCTGAAGTTCTTCAAAGGTAAATTATTTAATACGATTGCTTTTCTTATTTTCGTGAAAATGTTGCCTGCTGCCAGCATAGCCTAGCATAGCATTATGGCATGATAAACTTACACAAATGCTCGTCTAGCGTTGGCTGTAAAGCATATTTTGAAAATCTGAGATGACAATGTGATTAACAAACGGGTAAGCTTGTGTTTTCAATATATTTCATTTGCGAATTTCATGGATAGGAAGATTTTGTAGGAAGATTTATGTCCGCTGCGTAATGCTAATTCGTTTGGGGCTATGATTACGCTCCCGGATCCGGGATGGGTAGATCAGAGAGGTTAATTGTGCCTTGAATTCTAAATAAATCACTGACAGTGTCACCAGCGACGCAAACCCACACCATCACACCTCCTCCTCCATGCTTCACAGTGGTAACTACACATGTGGAGATCTTAGGTGTTCACCTACTCTGCATCTCACAAAGACACAGCGGTTAGAACCAAAAATCAAAAATTTGGGCTCATCAGACCAAAGGACAGATTTCCATCAGTCTAATGTCCATTGCTCATGTTTCTTTGCCCAAGCAAGTCTCTTCTTCTTATTTGCGTCCTTAAGTAGTGATTTCTTTGCAGCAAATCGACCATGAAGGCCTGATTCACGGTCTCTTCTGAGCAGTTGATGTTGAGATGTGTCTGAGGCTGGTAACTCTGTCCTCTGCAGCAGAGGTAACTCTGGGTCTTCTTGGTCCTGTGGCGGTCCCCATGAGAGCCAGTTTCATCATAGCACTTGATGGTTTTTCCGACTGCACTTGAAGAAACTTTCAAAGTTCTTGACATTTTCCTGATTGATTGACCTTCATGTCTTAAAATAATGATGGACTGTCATTTCTCTTTGCTTATTTGAGCTGTTCTTGCCATAATATGAACTTGGTGTTTTAACAAATAGGGCTGTCTTCTGTATACCACCCCTACCTTGTCACAACACAACTGATTGGCTCAAACACATTAAGAAGGGAAGAAATTCCACAAATGAACTTTTAACAATGCACAACTGTTAATTGAAATGCATTCCAGGTGTCTACCTCATGAAGCTGGTTGAGAGAATGCCAAGAGTGTGCAAAGCTGTCATAAAGGCAAAGGATGGCTATTTAAAGAATCTCAAATATAAAATATTTGATTTATATTTAAAGTTTTTTTTGGTTACTACATGTGCCATGTGCCATGTTTTAGGTTCTGGTCCAGCTAGGGCTGGTGACTGCCACTAATGCCCTCTCTGACAAAATAAGAATCAGAATAAAAAATCGATTTCACACTGCAGGGG
Source organism: Oncorhynchus mykiss (assembly GCF_013265735.2). Taxonomy (NCBI): domain Eukaryota; kingdom Metazoa; phylum Chordata; class Actinopteri; order Salmoniformes; family Salmonidae; genus Oncorhynchus; species Oncorhynchus mykiss. Next base: position 11,095,403 of record NC_048590.1, read on the forward strand.
AGAACTCTGGGATTTGAGGGAAAGGGATGACAGGAATTGTGTTTCAGTCGGAGCCCTGTTAATATGTGGGAATGTAAGGGCCCATGGGATGCCGGCGTGCCTGCCTTTCAACTATAGCTCCAGTATTAATAGCAGAGATATCCCAGTGATTCAGTCTATTTGGGGGAAACGACTGTGCCAATGCAAAGTGGGTCAACTGTATGGCCATCAGAACTCGGACTTGACATTGTCTCGTGCCACCATCAACCTCTCCACTAGATTAAACCAACCACCGGAAGGAGAGTCTTAACAAATTATCTTAAGAGTATTATCAGGCTGTTGTTCCATATTAATGTTGGACTGAAACCTAGTGGTACACTATACAGGGAATAGGGTGACAATTTGGACGAAACGAACTCTCAGAGGAAGCCCATTATGAAATATCAGTGGATACAATAACAATAGTGTAATCTTTTGAGTGCATTCATAGAAATGTGTCTCTATCCATAGTCTCTTTCTGGCAAGCCTAGATCTACCAAAAGCTGGATCTGTTTTATAAACTGCAATGCAAATGAAAAATGTCTCGACCCAAATGTTATTGCGTTTTCTTTTGGGAAAGTCTGGAAGCAATCCAGCAATAGCTGCTAACAATTATTTCAATGAATAGTCACTAATAATGGTTAACTTGTCTTGAACCATTCTGAAGTGGATTTCCTGTTTTTGTGGAGTGTAATGGTTCCCCTTCCATCTATTGACTGGAGCTCTATTGCTTATTTTCAAAGAAAACTGTATGGATTCATAAATTCCTAAAATAACTGGCATTCTCTCGAGAAAACTTTATGTTTCAGAAATAAATATGTGATTTCTTAAATACATTTAAGAACTGTGCCAGTACCCCAGCGTTTCCCTATTCATTTAGCAGCGGAAAATAATCCTAAGGGAAACACTATTGTAGCCTATTGACCCATTTTTACTGTAGTTTCCATGTTTTTTTGTATGTTGCTCTTATATTTCTAAAAAACTTGGTACTGTAGTCCAAAGTGATGAACTGTACTGTCCAAAGAAATGGATCTGAAACTGGGAAGGACCACATTGCCTTTTTTTTTCGCTTAAGAAAAATACATTTTTTAAATGTTGTACATTTCTAGATGTAGAACCTGGTTTTACTGTCCCAGAAGATGCAGACTGTCTGAATGGATGCTTTTGAATTGGCCAGTTGAATAGGTTTTCAGTAGCAAATACCAAGTCCTCTTCGTGTTTTCCTTTATCTGATCAAGGGAAGAGGAAGTAATTGAGGGAGAAAGTGAGCAAGAGCGAGGGAAGGATAGAGGGAGGGGAGAATTTCCAATCTTCAGATCCTTTGCTCATCCTGGTAGAGGCCCTTCGGGACAGATATGGGCAGACGGGCACGTCACACTCACACACACAACCTTATCAGCAGTCACTCAAAACCCTGAGGCATTCTAGGGGTGGAGGCAGGGGGCCATAGAGGCAGCTTGGGGCATAACCTAATCTCTGTACCTTAACTATAGACAGAGCAGACTCAAATGTTTTTTTGACAACATCCTGTTGATTTCAGGTCAAGTTAGAGTAAAACATGTTAAAGATTCTAATATAATACTTGTTGAATTGATTTGTTGGTGTGCCACTCAATGTAACCAAGACACTTCTGGAAAGGAGTCATGCTATCACTGCTAAAATTAACCGCCCTCAGATTTAGCCTACACACACGTGCCCTAAAAGTGAAAGGGAAAATATTTAACGTTGCACACATTGAAAAATATCCTGGCCTGCAGCGTTCACAACAACCCTACAGGGCCCCTCCAGAATTGTCCAAACTAAATCCTCTTTCCCATTATTTCAGACGAGGACGCCGGCCTGTCATTGACCTAAAATGGTCTCTTTAAATGGTCACATCCGTCCAAGAAATGTCTCAGTGTAAACATACAGGCCCCACCTAATTTACTTTAACTACTGCAGAGCAAACATTTAAAGGCTTTTGTGCCACCTAAACCCATCCAACTTGAACACTCACGTTTTCGTATCGTTCTCGTTATTTTAGTTATTGTGGTACAAATGTTTAGGGGCGATTCTGTGGGAAAGTCAACCTGAGCATCATTTTTAAAATGAAACAACTTTCATACTTGTCCTTAATGCCTTGCATACACTACACAACTTCTAAAATTATTACACAATTATTTCCTAGTTGGTCCTGCCCTGCGTAGTGTGCACATTATTATGTGCAGAAACATTAAAAAAAAGAGACGGAGGCGCAGAACGTGGAGCTGCAAATGGGCATAAGTGGACAGTTTGGCATAAGTGGACAATATGGACTTTCTATTTTACAGAGGGAACTGGAGGTAAATATAAAACATTTCATATTGAAACGTCAGCTGTGTTCTCTCCACTGCTCCATCAGTCTGTCTTCCATAACCTCAGTTCCACACGTTGCTTTCCTCTTCACCATCATTGTTTTGGTCTCAAACGCTGAGTGCTCATTGGCTATTGGCAGTAGTCCTTTCCCAATCGCATTGTGGCACTGCTCATTCTACAAGATGCATGACCAAGATATCTGACAGAAAAAGGGGTCTAGAGAACGGAACAGCCATAGTCGGTGTCTTTGACCCACTCAAACTACACGAGTCCCCCGATGTACTGATCCTAGACCAAGTTCATTGAATTTCACCCTGATCATGAAAATGTATCGGGGGCAGCAAAAACGTGGCAAATCCCTGTAGTGTATGCCCAGCATTAGGTGTACATGTTTCAGTGCAGGCTTTATTCGACCAATTTGCTTTATTTCTTCCACATGCCAATATTTACAAGTCTGCCTTTTTGGGCATACACTCCCCCCAAGGGCTACTGTAGACACACACATTAAATGTTTCATTTATATTTTGTCCATTCTATGAAACATTAAGGTAGAGGTTTTGCGTCCAAATGCCTCATCCATAATGCTGGAATCGCCCTCAGCGATAGTTCCAATTTCACCAAAACGTCAACTCCCTTGTCCTGCCTTCATCCTCTTGATGAAACCTGCCCTGAGAAACCAGTGATGCATACATACAGTAATGTGAGCTCGTCATTGCTAGCCATGTCCACATGCCATTTAGCAGACACTTTTATCCAAAGTGATTGCATGCACACTGTACATTTTCGTATCGGTGGCCCCAGCTGGAATCAAACCCAGAACCCTAGTGTTGCAAGCACCTTGCTCTACCAACTGCTTTTCCACACGGTACAAAATGTCCAGGACTGTAACCGTTGGCCTCCAATGCATTACCTTAGACGCTAACATAACTGATTAGCTGCACAACATTGGCCTCTGACCCTGACAGGGAAGACTGATGTGTAGGGTTAGGATTTCCAAAGGGGCTCCATAGTGACCTCAGTGGGTGGAACACAAAGGTTGCATGGTCCCAAGGGTGAAGATGTTTCCAGTGGCCCATTCATGACCAGAGATTTGTCTCCAAGCCAGAGAGGGTAGGAATTGGGGGTTTATCCATTAGTCATTGGACGGACGGACAGTAAAAAGGGGTGTAGGTACATTTGAGAGGGCATGTCTGTCTGGGGAATTGCCTGCCAAATGTCCCAGACATGGTAGAGCATGGGTGGAATAGGCATTGTGGTGCTCATGTGAATTTCCTTTCTTTTTTGGCTTCAGACCAATTCCTATTCTCACTTAAAACATATCGACTTCACCAAGTACTTGAAAAGTTGATATTTTCAAATAAACTACAAAATACATATATTTTCTGCCCAGGTCTGACACATACACTACATACACACAATACTAGGGGCATGGGAATACTGCACTGAATGAATGACATTTTCTTGTCAAATCGCCAATTGGCAACCCATCCTTTATGGGATTAATTGACACATAACCAAACATTACAATAATATATATAATATATATATACACACATATACACACATATACACACACACACTGTGTATATATACACATACATACAGTTCATACATAACATATACCATACAGACAAATAAATACCATTTGTTTACCATCAACATCAGCGGTGTGTGCACTCCAGCATGTTCTGCTAATTAGCGCTGCATTCCCAGCCCCTATGCCAACCTCATGCCAACCCCATAATCTATGTCTGTATCTGTTGACATAGGCATGCATGTGCCAGCAAGGCACAGCCCCCCTCCCCACCAATTTTTGGTTACTAAGCCACCTGTACCCTCCTCGCCCCGGTGCAACCTGTAGACTGACATTCTTTATCAGGGCTAGAACAATGTGTGGTAAGTGTCTAGCATTTCTGTCTCACCATGACAGTCTCTCTTGCTCTCTTTGTCTCCTCTCTTTTCAATTCAAACTTGCTTTATTGGCCCAACATTCAGGCACTATGTTTTGCCAAAGCATACAAAACATTTACAATACAAGACATATAGATGGAAAGAAAAACATGAATGAGAGTGTGTTGTCTTCAAAAGTGGAGGGGGGGAGGGGGTGGTGTTGTGTCTCGGTTGCTGCGTAGCTTGCTCCCACAGTATTTTGTAGGCAATGTGGGAGTATCAGTTTTGTGTAGTAATTAAGTGTCTGTGTGTTCAAATAATAATACGTAATGATTTTCATCCAAAGAATAGTGTGTGTGTCCCTCTCGATCTCCCTCCCTTAACCTCAACCAGTACTCCCAGACCAGAAAATGCCAGAGCTTCAATCACAACACAACATTTTATGGGTATGCTTGTAATCGTTAACTGGGGACTGGGGAGTTTTTCAGGATGAAAAATATACAGAATGGACCTATTTTTAAAGGCACACGTAGCCTACATATCAATACATACACACAAACTATCTAGGTCAAATAGGAGAGAGGAGTTGTGTGTTAGGTGTTTATATGTTTTTTAAAACCAGGTTTGCTGTATATTTAAGCACTATGAGATGTTCCATGCAATAATGCCTCTATATAATACTGTACGCTTTCTTGAATTTGTTCTGGGTTTGGGGACTGTGAAAAGACTCCTGGTGGCATGTCTGGTGGGGTAAGTGTGTTTCAGAGCTGTGTGTAAGTTGACTCTGTAAACAATTTGGGATTTTCAACACATTAATGTTTCTTATAAAAAGAAGTGATGTAGTCAGTCTCTCCTCAACTCTCAGCCAAGAGAAACTGGCATGCATAGTGTTTATATCAGCCCTCTGATTACAATGAAGAGCAAGACGTGCCACTCTGTTCTGTGCCAGCTGCAGCTTAACTAGAGGTGTGTTCGAATACTCATACTAGCTGTACTAACCATACTATTTGTGATTTAAACTGTGTATGTAGTATGCTTATTGGTCATAATATGGATATAGTTAGTATGCCAAAAGTTCCCGGATGTCATACTACTTTCGCCAAAGTACGAAGTATACAAGCAGTGGACACTATTTCTGTGCTTTTAGGGCCCATAATGCAATTCTTCCGAAAATGGGTGTGGCTTCACAATGTTTTCATATTTGAAGAAAATGGCAGAATAACTGATGAATTTACGAACACTCAACACCCATTGAATGTGACCGGGGTCAGTAAACGTTGGCAAAAAAGCATAATTAATTTGTTGCCAGCTTCACTGTTAGTCACCAACACTTTGGATAACATGAAAACAGCCTCACCAGCTCTGCTAGTGCAAGTAATTGTAGTTAAAGTTAACTTGTTCTCAACTTGCCTACCTGGTTAAATAAAGTGAAATAAAAAAAAAAGGAAAGTAAAATGGTCAGGGTGAGGTGTTCTCTCATTTGTTTCTGGAAGTAGCTAGCAAGTTAGCCAGTTAGCTTGGGTGATTGACTGCCATTGTGAGGTCAGAACACTCAGATCATCCCTACTTCTCGGCCAGAGGGTCCAGTATGCACTCTGAACACTGAGCGAAACGCTCTGAATTTACCCAGAGGGCACTCTGGCACTCCAGATTGAATTTACGAACACACGCGAAGTCATAAGATGTCTAGCTAGTAATCTGTTATGCTAACAGGCTATCAAGAGGTTGCATAGCAACAGCATCAACTTCCGGTAGACAGGCGAAGCGCTAAGAATACAGGTAATACAGTGATTGAATGAGGGTATGAGACTTGAGTTGAGGTGTTCAGAGGCTTGACTTCAGTGCAGGACTTGACTGGGAAGACAAATAACAATAACACAACACACTACACAGTTAGACAAAAGAGCTAAGAACGAGTTAGTCTAATCAAGGAGTAAGTCATTGTTATAATCAAATGAAATCAAATTGTATTAGTCACATGCGCCAAATACAATAGGTGTAGACCTTACAGTGAAATGCTTAATTACGAGCCCCTAACAAACAATGCAGTTTAAAAATACAGATAAGAGACAAAAGTAACATGTAATTAAAGAGCAGCAGTAAATAACAATAGCGAGACTATATACAGGGGGGTACCGATACAGAGTCAATGTGCGGGGGCACCGGTTATTTGAGGTAGTATGTACATGTAGGTAGAGTTATTAAAGTGACTATGCATAGATGACAACGGAGAGTAGCCAGCAGTGTAGAAGAGGGGGTGTTGGGGGGGGGGGGGACTGCATATAGTCTGAGTAGCCATTTGATGAGATGTTCAGGAGTCTTATGGCTTGGGGGTAGAAACTGTTTAGAAGCCTCTTGGACCTAGACTTGGCGCTCCGGTACTGCTTGCCGTGCGGTAGCAGAGAGAACAGTCTATGACTAGCGTGGCTGGAGTCTTTGACAATTTTTAGGGCCTTCCTCTGACACCGCCTGGGATAGAGGTCCTGGATGACAGGAAGCTTGGCCCCAGTGATGTACTGGGCCGTTCTCACTACCCTCTGTAGTGCCTCGCGGTCGGAGGCCGAGCAGTTGCCATACCAGGCAGTGATGCAACCAGTACTCGACGGTGCAGCTGTAGAACCTTTTGAGGATCTGAGGACCCATGCCAAATATTTTCTCCTGAGCTTTAATAGGTTTTGTCGTGCCCTCTTCACAACTATCTTGGTGTGCTTGGACCATGTTAGTTTGTTGGTGATGTGGACACCAAGGAACTTGACGCTCTCAACTTGCTCCACTGCAGCCCTGTCGATGAGAATGAGGTGTGCTATGTCCTTTGTCTTGATCACGTTGAGGGAGAGGTTGTTATCCTGGCACCACACGGCCAGGTCTCTGACCACCTCCCCGTAGGCTGTCTCGTCGTTGTTGGTGATCAGGCTTACCACTGTTGTGTTATCGGCAAATGTAATGATGGTGTTGGAGTCATGCCTGGCCGTGCAGTCATGAGTGAACAGGGAGTACAGGAGGGGACTGAGTACGCTCCCCTGAGGTGCCCCTGTGTTGACGATGATCGTGGCGGATGTGTTTTTACCTATCCTCACCACCTGGGGGTGGCCCGTCAGGAAGTCCAGGATCCAGTTGCAGAGAGAGGTGTTTAGTCCAAGGGACCTTAGTTTATTGATAAGCTTTGAGGGCACTATGGTGTTAAACACTGAGCTGTAGTCAATGAATAGCATTCTCACATAGGTGTTCCTTTTGTTCAGGTGGGAAAGGGCAGTGTGGAGTGCATTGGAGATTGCATCATCTGTGGATCTGTTGGTTTGGTATGCAAATTGGGGTGGGTCTAGGGTTTCTGGAATGATGGTGTTGATGTGAGCCCTGACCAGACTTTCAAGGCACTTCATGGCTACAGACGTGAGTGCTACGGGTTCATAGACGTTTAGGCAGGTTACCTTAGTGTTCTTGGGCACAGAGACAATGGTGGTCTGCTTCAAACATGTTTGTATTCCAGACTCGGACAGGGAGAGGTTAAAAATGTCTGAAGACACTTGCCAGTTGGACATCATGTGATTATGTTTGTGTATGTGATTGACTTTACATACATTAATGAGAGAGAATTGCTAGGAGTACTCACAGTGCTTGGAGAGGAAACATTCAATGTGCCAATGGACGAGGGGGCACATGTGACGTGGCTTCATTTCATGTCAGGAGAGAGTTGACAATGGTAGTGGAGTGGAGTTGTCATCCCCTCTTAATCAGGGAACAGGGGACGTAGCTGTAAATATAACACGCTACAGTATGTTCATTCTCCGATCCTAATCCTATGATTGGATCGAAAACGTCAGTTTTCTGCAAAGCTTTTCATACTGCAAAGCTTCTGATTGGTTGGAGGTCATCCTCCGGAAGTGGTCATAATTAACATGTAGGTCTATGAAAGGGGGTGAGGCCTACGAGCCTCCTAGGTTTTTGTATTGAAGTCAATGCCAGAGGAAAACGGTAGCTAGCTGTCCTCCGGCTACACTATGGCTCTACCCCAGAGAGTGCTGTTGAAGTTACTATAGACCTTCATTGCAAAACAACTTTTTTGTGTGTTTTTCACTGTTTGAATTTTTATGAAATTTCACTAAGGAGGATGGTCCTCCCCTTCTTTTTCTGAGGAGCCTCCACTGGTGTATCTGTAGATTTCTAAAAACATATTTTCAATTTGTCATTATGGGGTATTGCGTGTAGATGGGTAAAAACAAGTATTGAATCCATTTAGCATTCAAGCTGTAACAAGCTGTAACACAAAAACATGTGCAAAAAGTCAAAGGGTATGAATACTTTCTGAAGGCATTGTAAATATGATCCCCTGTGAGTCGCACTCTAGAGAATATTGTGTTGCCGTGAGTGACACACACGCATGTAGGGAAAGACAAAGGTGTGCAGGCAGGCTTGCTCATACTCTCCCCTTGTTTCTGAGCTAGACTGCCATCACGTGGGCTGGATTTAGACGAGTTGTATAAAGCCATCGCTAGACATTTACATTTGAGTCATTTAGCAGGTGCTCTTATGTGTGTGTGTGTGTGTGTGTGTGTAAACATTTTTTTACTGGTCTCCCATGGGAATCGATCCCACAACTTTGGTGTTGCAAGCGCCATGCTCTACCAGCTGAGACACACGGGACCACAGACCCTGCTCTAGGGTCAGTTTATCATTTTTGGTAGTATGGTCAAGCAGACTGACTGCTGTATTCACGTTTCCTTTTACTACACTTGTCAGTGAAACAGAATGTGAGCGAGATGGTTTCATGCGATTTCTACCTGGAGCAAATGATGACGGAAAGGCGGGCGGTTCTCAAGATCCTCCCTTTAGCTCACTGAGCCAACGGTGTAGATTGTGTGTTGATGAACTTTTCAATGAGGTTTGTTTTTGTAAACCTGGAATCTAGGAGCATTTCGACTGAGAGTTGGCTTAATGTGGAGTTGTGGTAATGTGGAGTCTGTGTGAGCCTAGGTGGATTGACAGCTCACTGACACAAAATGGGAGGGGGATGGGGACGGAGAGCGAGATGAGAAACCAGAGAGGAGGAGTGGAAAGGAATGACTGCACGAGGCAGAAACAAAAAGGAAATGGGAAAAAAAAGCAAAAGGAGATGTAGAGAGAGAAGTGGGATTGCCATTGGTTACGATCAGTGAGAGGAAAAGAAAAGAGTAGTATGTAAATAAATTACAGTATTTGAAGAAGAATAAGTTGAGGGAAGACTGACAGAGAATGAGAAGAAGAGACAGAGTGCCTGAAATGGGGAAACAGACAAATCCGACAATACAAGAAAGAGAAGGGAGGTCAAAAAAATACACAAGTTATTGTTAGAAGAGGGTAATGGCGGGGGAGTTACAATTCTAACCCCTTAAGAAAGATGTAACAGTAGAAGGAGGAGGGGAGGGAGAGAAGAGGAAGAGAGATGAAACAGAAAATAAGAGTGAATTATTTGGAAGCAGAAACTGATCATATAGAAGGATGAGCAGCTATTGGGGATATAAACACAGACACTCTCACTCTCTCTCTCTCTACATCTCTAACTCTATCATCTCTATCCCCCTACCTACTCCCCCTCACAAACACACACACACACACACACACAGCTGGGGAAAGAGCGTACAAGTGCATGTGAGTGGATGTCTTGGCCTACTTTTCCTGGGCATGGTTGGAAGAGAGCCAGGGGGACTGTTGCTGAGTGAAGACTGGCCACACGTGGTCCTCTCTAGGAGGCTGGAGATATAGTATACATACACTCATGTGCTTATAATTTCTCCTTTCATACACTTGATCATGTGCTTACACTCACACACCCATATGCACACATACTTTCTGCTTTCATACACTTGTTCATGCAAATACACACACACACACACACACTCACACTCATATGCTAATACACTGAGTATACCAAACATTAGGAACACCATCCTAATATTGAGTTGCACACCCCCACCCCTTTTGCCCTCAGAACAGACTTAATTTGTCGGGACTCTCCAAGGTGTCGAAAGCGTTCCACAGGGATGCTGGCCCATGTTGACTCCATTGCTTCCCACCGTTTTCAAGTTGGCTGGATGTCCTATGGGTGGTGGACCCATCTTGTTACACACAGGAAACTGTTGAGCGTGAAAAACCCAGCAGCGTTGCAGTTCTTGACACAAACCGGTGCATCTGGCACCTATTACGTGGACAACTACATGTGCGGACAACTAATATATGTGGACAACTACAAATACCTAGGTGTCTGGTTAGACTGTAAACTCTCCCTCCAGATTCACATTAAGCATCTCCAATCCAAATTTAAATCTAGAATCTGCTTTTTCGCATCAAAGCATCCTTCACTCATGCTGCCAAACATACCCTTGTAAAACTGACCATCCTACTGATCCTCGACTTTGGTGAAGTAAATTACAAAATAGCCTCCAACACTCTACTCAATAAATTGGATGCAGTCTATCACAGTGCCATCCGTTTTGTCACCGAAGCCCCATATACCACCCACCATTGCGACCTGTACACTCTCGTTGGCTGGTCCTCGCTTCATACTCGTCGCCAAACCCACTGGCTCCAGGTCATCTTCAAGTTTCTGCTAGGTAAAGCCCCGCCTTATCTCAGCTCACTGGTCACCATAGCAGCACCCACCCGTAGCACGTGCTCCAGCAGGTATATCTCAATAGTCACCCCCAAAGCCAATTCCCGCCTTTCCTTCCAGTTCTCTGCTGCCAATGACTGGAACGAACTGCAAAAATCACTGAAGCTGGAGACTCCTATCTCCCTCACTAGCTTTAAGCACCAGCTGTCAGAGCAACTCACAGATCACTGCACCTGTACATAGCCCATCTGTAATATAGCCCGTCCAACTACCTCATCCCTATACTGCATTTATTTATTTATCTTGCTCCTTTGCACCCCAGTATTTCTACTTGCACCCCAGTATTTCTACTTGCACATTAATCTTCTGTACATCAATCACTCGTGTTTAATTGGTATATTGTAATTACTTTGCCACCATGGCCTATTTATTGCCTTGCCTCCCTTATCTTACCCGTAATTCTGTGTTGTATGTGTCGAACTGCTTTGCTTTATTCTTGGCCAGGTCGCAGTTGTAAATGAGAACTTGTTCTCAACTAGCCTACCTGGTTAAATAAAGGTGAAATAAAATAAAACTACCATACCCCATTCAAAGGTACTTAGATATTTTGTCTTGCCCATTCACCCTCTGAACATCACACAATTCATGTCTCAATTGTCTAAAAGCTTAAAATCCTTCTTTGACCTGTCTCCTCCTCTTCATCTAACCCGTTGAAGTGGATTTAACAAGTGTCATCAGTAAGGGATCATAGCTTTCACCTGGATTCACTAGATCAGTCTATGTCATGGAAAGAGCAAGTGTTCTTAATGTTTCATATACTCAGTGTACATTCTCAACAGACACGTGCTCACACATGGACACACACTTTTTCTGCTTTCATACACTCTTTCATGCAACCACACACACACACACGCGCACATCGTACACACACTCATGCTTATAATTTCTTCTTTCATACTCGTTCATGACACACGCACCTGCACATACAGTGCCTTGCGAAAGTATTCGGCCCCCTTGAACTTTGCGACCTTTTGCCACATTTCAGGCTTCAAACATAAAGATATAAAACTGTATTTTTTGTGAAGAATCAACAACAAGTGGGACACAATCATGAAGTGGAACGACATTTATTGGATATTTCAAACTTTTTTAACAAATCAAAAACTGAAAAATTGGGCGTGCAAAATTATTCAGCCCCTTTACTTTCAGTGCAGCAAACTCTCTCCAGAAGTTCAGTGAGGATCTCTGAATGATCCAATGTTGACCTAAATGACTAATGATGATTAATACAATCCACCTGTGTGTAATCAAGTCTCCGTATAAATGCACCTGCACTGTGATAGTCTCAGAGGTCCGTTAAAAGCGCAGAGAGCATCATGAAGAACAAGAAACACACCAGGCAGGTCCGAGATACGGTTGTGAAGAAGTTTAAAGCCGGATTTGGATACAAAAAGATTTCCCAAGCTTTAAACATCCCAAGGAGCACTGTGCAAGCGATAATATTGAAATGGAAGGAGTATCAGACCACTGCAAATCTACCAAGACCTTGCCGTCCCTCTAAACTTTCAGCTCATACAAGGAGAAGACTGATCAGAGATGCAGCAAAGAGACCCATGATCACTCTGGATGAACTGCAGAGATCTACAGCTGAGGTGGGAGACTCTGTCCATAGGACAACAATCAGTCGTATATTGCACAAATCTGGCCTTTATGGAAGAGTGGCAAGAAGAAAGCCATTTCTTAAAGATATCCATAAAAAGTGTTGTTTAATGTTTGCCACAAGCCACCTGGGAGACACACCAAACATGTGGAAGAAGGTGCTCTGGTCAGATGAAACCAAAATTGAACTTTTTGGCAACAATGCAAAACGTTATGTTTGGCGTTAAAGCAACACAGCTCATCACCCTGAACACAACATCCCCACTGTCAAACATGGTGGTGGCAGCATCATGGTTTGGGCCTGCTTTTCTTCAGCAGGGACAGGGAAGATGGTTAAAATTGATGGGAAGATGGATGGAGCCAAATACAGGACCATTCTGGAAGAAAACCTGATGGAGTCTGCAAAAGACCTGAGACTGGGACGGAGATTTGTCTTCCAACAAGACAATGATCCAAAACATAAAGCAACATCTACAATGGAATGGTTCAAAAATAAACATATTCAGGTGTTAGAATGGCCAAGTCAAAGTCCAGACCTGAATCCAATCGAGAATCTGTGGAAAGAACTGAAAACTGCTGTTCACAAATGCTCTCCATTCAACCTCACTGAGCTCGAGCTGTTTTGCAAGGAGGAATGGGAAAACATTTCAGTCTCTCGATGTGCAAAACTGATAGAGACATACCCCAAGCGACTTACAGCTGTAATCGCAGCCAAAGGTGGCGCTACAAAGTATTAACTTAAGGGGGCTGAATAATTTTGCACGCCCAATTTTTCAGTTTTTGATTTGTTAAAAAAGTTTGAAATATCCAATAAATGTCGTTCCACTTAATGATTGTGTCCCACTTGTTGTTGATTCTTCACAAAAAAATACAGTTTTATATCTTTCTTTGAAGCCTGAAATGTGGCAAAAGGTCGCAAAGTTCAAATGGGCCGAATACTTTCGCAAGGCACTGTATATATATATCTTTGTACCTATTTTAGGATGCATCACCATGAAGAGAATTATATTCATATCCATAATTATACATTTCTGTGTAGTACAGATCAGGAACCCATGATGAAATTCCATTACAGCAATTCCGTTACCATGTGTAAATCCCCTTCACACAATAACCAAAATATTTTTTTCAAAGTCATTCTGTCATGTCACAGCTGAGTTTTAAGAAAATGTGGTCACACAAAAATGATTTTATAGAAATTCTGTTACTAAACCTAGCGTCTACACAGTTCTTTCAGTAAATGTGTTTTTGTAACATGTTCAGTGTAAATGGTTAAAAGTAGTCCTTGTGTGTGGAGTTGTATGGTTTGTTCAACTTTGAAGTCAATGGTCTTTTAAGTTCAAAAATCAGTCTCAGCTCAATTCTGTTACCGTGGAATCTGACCGCAAAGCTGATGTAAACACCTGAGTAACATTAAGACATCGCTAGCCAAATGCTACTACCAGGTGTTTTCCATTCATTGATAGCATTGGAATGTCACACCTCCCCTGCGAATGTTTACGGCTTGTCTGTTTGTCTGTTTTTTTGTCTGTGCCGTGTGTGTGCCTGTACAAACACAGACACATCCACAAACACACAGATGCAATGTCAAACTCGCACATACTGTATAATGTGTAAACCAGTATACATTGACGTACTGGCTTGCAAACCTACAAAGACACATTGAGCACAGCCACACATATACACACACAAATATTTTTTTTTACTTAGGAGGGTCAGAGCAAGTCTGTTATTTCTCATTGGCAAACTACATTCTGTTGATTACCCTATCATTTGCATGGACTCTATGGAAAACATTTGATTCTTCCTGAGTGCATGACCACCTATATAACGTGCTTCTGTTTCAGTAACTATTGTAATGTTTCTTAATTTGCTTATAAAGAGAGAGCAGGTGTCGGAGGTTGAAAAACAAATAAGAGAGAGAACTACAGGAACCAAGGTTTTTTTTTGTTGTAGCTTTTTCCCCCCTCAGACTCTGTTGAGAAAGGAGCATATTCATAAAGAAGAGTGCGTTGGCTACCATTGTGCGTTGGCCAACAGTGCGTTGGCTACCATATATTTTTAGAGAGTGCACTGGAAACTCACTCCTACGTTGAGAAAAAGCTTAGGGAACCTGCAAGAGAGATGCATGAGACTTGGCATCTGGTTAAAAGTAACGGGAATAGTGGGCCAATGTTATGTCTTACAAATGCTTATAGATTATTATGCTTTGTGAATGATTATAAATACATCTGTGCGTGCGTCTGTGCCTACATGTACAACACCGGTATGGGAGTAAGCATTCATACGCAACCGACCACCTATATCCTTTTCTAATCTCTGCAGCTCGGAAGTCCTCCCGTCGCCTAGTCTCATTGAAAAATCTGCCCTTATTTTGGACTCTGTCACAGAGTCCTTTACCCGTCTTGTCCTCCCCCATCCCCATCTTTTTTTGTGCTGCTTGAGTGAAGGAGCAAACATGGTACGGCCAGCTTTTAGTGCCACTGCCTGCGCCCTCGCCCCACACAGACAGAGGCCTCATTGTAGGTGGTCGAAGAAGGCCAGATGGGGCCTGTGCGAATGCACAGAGAGGAGATGGGTGCCAGTCCCTGCAGACCGCATCCCTTCCCTTATACCCCCTGCGCGACATGGAGGGATGGATAGAGAGAGAAGGTGGGGAAAAAAGTCTGGCCCCTTGAGTGGACATGGGTGAGGGGTTCAGTGTGGTTTTATAGAAAGAAACGCATCATCATTCTTGGCTCAGTGAGAGGGTTTTCTGGAAGGGAAGCCTTCTTCACTTTTTTACTTTCTCGCTGGCCCTTCATTCACGGATTTATGGCAACTTACTGTAACCTGCTTACCTAGGAATATTGTTGGGGGAAGATCTGGCAAACCTTGTGTCCCATTATATACCAGTACAACAAATTGGAAAGAAAATATAAAAGGTGAGTCAGGGAAGAGGATATGGCTATCAACATGATTGCAGATGAGGCTGTAATATTGATTCACAGTATCCATATATTATTATGCCTGTTTTTTTTTTTTTTTTACTCCTTAGGAGGTTATGTGATTGTACAAGACTATATCTTTGCGTATTTCAGGCTGTGAAGTTCTCAACACAATGTTACCATGACAAGCCACCCTCTTGGGTTGTTTAGCCCTAATTCTAGCCTTACCTCTCTTTCTCTCTTGTCTTTCAGATCATGCCCCCTAGATAGCAGCCTCACCACCCCTTTACTCCCCCCCCCCTTACCCCTCTCGTCCCCTACTATCCAGTGGTCCACGATGCCCCCGCGGAAGCGGACGCGCCCCGCCCTGGGGTTCCTGTGCTGCTTTGGCAGCAGCGAGCCCCTGGAGATCAACCTGAAGGACAGCGTGCCCCTGCAGTTGCTGGAGTTCAGTGCCCCCATGCCCCCGGCCGAGGAACTACACGCACGTTTCTCTGAACTGGTGGTGAGTTGGGGAGAAAAACATATTTCCATCATCAACAACAGCAGGGCTGCCCAACCCTCTTCCTGGAGTCCAACCCTAACCTAACATACCTGATTCAGCTAGTTAAAGGTTGTGTTTCCCTGCTCAGACGTTGCTGATGCATACCAGATCTTACAATGCCTGGATAGGTATTTTACATACAGTGGCGGCTGTTGGGAGGAGCTTTAGGAGGACGGGCTCATTGTAATGCCTGGAATGGAATAAATGGAACGGTATCAAACACGTTTGACTCCTTTCCAGGTATTCTGTTCCAGCTATTATACGAATCAACTAACCACATCATATATTAAAGCAATCTGGAGGCCGACTGCACAGCTGATGACATGCAACCATTTGGTTGATGCATGCAACGTCTGAGCAGGGGAACGTGATCAAGGTCTTGGTGAGCAGCTGATAAGTAGAATCAGATGTGCTAAAAAATTTGGGTTGGCCTGAAATCCTAGGGCTCCATGAAGAGCGTTGTGCAAGCCTATACTACACTATATACACCAGTGGAGGCTTGTGGAGGGAGAAATCAGATGATGGGAGAAATGGGATGAAGCATGCAAACTTTCCTACCATTCCAGCCATCTTTTAAAAATATTTATTTATCAGTTAAGAACACATTTTTATTTACAATGATGGCCTACCCTGGCCAAACCCTAAGCCGGATGACGCTGGGCCAATTGTGTGCCGCCCTATGGGACTCCCAATCACAGCCGGTTGTGATACAGCCTGGAATCGAACCAGGGTCTGTAGTAATGCCTCTAGCACTGTTATGCAGTGCCTTAGACCGCTGCGTCACTACGATCCCACAACTGGCCGTGACCAGGAGTCCCGAAGGGTGGCGCCCAATTCGCCCAGCGTCGTCCGGGTTAGAGAAGGGTTTGGCTGGTGGCACTCATCGCGCTCTAGCGACTCCTTGTGGTGGCCGGGCCCCTGCAGCCTGACTTCAGTCATCAGTTGAATGGTAATGGTGGCTTCCGGGTTAAGCGGGCAGGTGTTAAGAAGTGTGGTTTGGGGCTCCCGGGTGGCACAGTGGTCTAAGGCACTGCCTCACAGTGCTAGCTGTGCCACCAGAGACTCTGGGATCGAGCCCAGGCTCTGTCGCAGCCGGCCGCGACCGAGAGGCCCATGGGGTGGCGCACAATTGGCCTAGCATCGTCCGGGTTAGGGAAGGTTTGGCCGGCAGGGATATCCTTGTCTCATCGCGCACTAGCGACTCCTGTGGCGGGCTGGGCGCAGTGCACGCTGACCAGGTTGCTAGATGTACGGTGTTTCAAGAAAAAAAAAGATGCATGGTTTGGCGGGTCATGTTTTGGAGAACCCATGACTCGACTTTCGCCTCTCGACTTTCGCCTCCCCGTTGGGGAGTTGCAGCGATGAGACAAGATTGTAATTGGATCCCACCCACTGGGGATCCAGGCCCAGCCAATCAACATTAGTTTTTCCCCACAAAAGGGCTTTATGACAGACATAAATACTCCTCAGTTTCATCAGCTGTCCGGGTGGCTGGTCTTGGGCAATCCAGCAGGTGGAGAAGCCGGATATGGAGGTCCTGGTTTGGTGTGATTACACATCGTCTGCGGTTGTGAGGCTGGTTGGACGTACTGACAAATTCTCTAAAACAATGTTGGAGGTGGCTTATGGTAGAGAAATTAACATTCAATTATCTGCCAACAGCTTTGTTGGACAATCCTGCATTCAGCATGCCAATTGCATGCTCCCTCAACTTGAGACGTGTGGCATTGTGTTGTGTGACAAAACTGCACATTTTAGAATGGCCTTTTATTGTCCCCATCACAATGTTCACCTGTGTAATGATCATGCTGTTTAATCAGTGTTGATATTCCACACATCTCAGGTGGATGGATTATCTTGGCAAAGGAGAAATGCTCACTATCAGGGATGAAAACAAATTTGTGCGCCAAATTTGAGAGTGATGTTTTTTGTGCGTATGGAGAATTTCGGGAATCATTTATTTCAGCTTATGAAACATGGGACCAGCACTTTACATGTTGCGTTTATATATTTTTTAAGTATATTTCAACAAGCCTTCCTCCAAAGGACCATTCTATGGATTAAATGTGCGTGAAAATCCCCCAAATCTTTTTTTGGTCTGGGTTTCACATCGAATCACTCAATAGTCTTGTTAATCAAATTTTGAGTCAACCAATTTTTAGACAAATGGTTAGCTCAACTGGTCTTGATGTATGGCCAACTGGTTGACAGGTCGTCTGTATGGGCATCTGCTTAAATGGTCTTACCTACTGGTATAGTTATCTGGATACCTGGTTTGATCCTGCAATCAAATTGCTGACATTTTTTACTTGTTCACCAGACATCTAGTCAATTGGATATCTGGTCATCTGATCATCTGCCTGTAGGACTTTACACCAAAACTGAGGTCATGTTGAGCTGAAGTTTAGCACAACACAGTAGGGAGAAAGTAGTGGGGGAAAATGTAATGAAAAACATAACTGAGTGTGTTTCCATGTCACCGGGAGTGAGGGATTATTATTATGAAATGCAGCTCCTTTTTTCACAAAGAGAACTAAGCTTTGGTGGAGTTTGGAGTAGGAGTGACATATCTGGGCCAAACAGCGGAGCAAACCATCTCTGTATGTTTTTCAGGGGGCCTGGAACTCTACAAATGGTGTCTCCCAGAGAAGTCACTATATAGATTTAGTTCTAAAATGTTTTGGCACCCCAGTAACACTTTATTTGGATAGTCCCAAATAGATCATTTGTAGATGTTCAGTAACTGTCAACAACATTTCAACTAACTATCCTATAACCCTAGCCCTAACCTTAACACTTATCCTAAACTTAAACCTTATCTTAACCCTTATTCTAAACCTAACTGTAACCATGGCAAGCAGTTGCTTGTCAACAGATATGGGACTATCGAAATAAAGTGGGGCCGACACCTGTTTTATTAGAGATACTGAGAGTCGGTGTCATATTGCCTTAAGTCCTTTCGGATATGTACACTCATGCCACTCAACATTTTGTAGTGCCAGCTGAGTAAAACACTGCAAGAAATACATTTATTGATTCAACCATGTTGATCTTCATACACCATCACCGATTGGTCCACAGATACCATGAAGTACAGGCATAGGACATTGTGTCATATTTCGCTAACTGATGTCATTCTTACGTCAAGACCACAGCATATTGGGCTTTGTGCCTCTTGGTTCTTTACAACCTTCTCGGTCTAACCTCTCGATCCTTCCGTGCCGTTCGCTAACTCTCAAACAAATCCAAAAGAACCTGGGAACAATTGCAATTGATTTGGACAAGTATAATGGAGACCACATCAGAGAAGTTAATGGATACCACTCATCACAATAGCCATTTAGGGCAGGCCACAGCATTTCCTGATACAGAATGTTTAGCTTCCATTAATTGACTTAAATGGTTTCTTCCCAGTGTCGTTTTCACAGCACGCACACGCCAATGATTTATATGCCACGTGTGAAAATTTGACTCTGGGTGGAGTGGTGACAGTACATTTTGTTTTTCTGGCAATTCCATCTTGGGTAATAACATTTAATCATCAAAACAGAATTGCTCTCACATTTGGATAATTGAAAATGGGCTCTCTCTGTAATTCTGTAAATGCTGTGGGGGGTGTGTAAGTGTGCGTGCTCGCGTTGCATATGTGTATGCTTGTCTGTGGTGTGCTGGTTTGTTGTGATGCCAGTGTGGTTAGGTGAAATGCCTCTTGAGATTCCTGGCAAAAGAGCCAAAGTGTAAGGTTGTTTGGGGACAACGCGGGTGACATTTGAAATGAGTGCTGATGGCAATAGGATAGATGCAGTGGAATTCAGGTCTCTGTTGGCTTCTGCAGTGCTGTAGAAATGTCTACATATGGCTGCCATGTGCACACAAAATGCTCACACTGGGCCAAACTCAACCGTGGCGCTACCTCCATACACTGCACAGTGAAAGAGAAAGAGGAGAGAAAGTGAGTGAGAGACCGACAAGATGTGAGGGGAGGAAAAAAAAGAGGTTTGGCTGGGCAGCGAAGAAAGTAAATCAAATCTATTGATAGTGTTTGTAACTAACAACTAATCATTTTTCAAAAATATATGAAAGGATATTACAGTACAACCTGATTGTGTATGTATTTGTTTTGATTGAAGGTGTGTTGTACTTCCACATTTGACAGTGTCCAAGTCTTATGATCTTGGATCATAGGCTGTTCTGGATGGCTGTAAGTGGGGAGTAGCTTGTTGTGCCTAGCCCAGTTGGTGCGACAACATCAATACTAGTGGGCATCTGACAAGGGTAGGGGGCAGATGACAGATTAGTGAGGAGGCTTTCGCTCTTTGCCTCCGTCTCACGCTCTCTTTCGGTCTCTCTCTTTCTCCGTCTTTGTATTTATCTTTTTCTATCTCTCTTCCTCTCTCTTTTTGTCTCTCTGTCTCTGTTTCTCTCTGTCCTTTTCTCTTTCCCCATGTGTTTCTCTCTCCCTGTCTGTCCCCCAGCAGAGATTAATCTGGGGCAGTTTTAATCCCACCATTCCAGAACTAATGTCCGGCCCAAGACCAGAATCTTGACCCTTGACCTTTGATCTTTGCATGGCAACCTTCAAAGACCCCACCACAAAATAGTTGTTTTAATGTACATTGTAGTTACTATGTTTCATGTGACATTAAACTCATGTCATTTAGCAGATCCTCTTATCTGTTAAAAACCCTACCCTAACGTTTCCCCGGCTGTGGGGGAACGGTCCTTTTGAGCCGGATGAGAACAAGAATGTGTTGTGTAACACGGGGAACAGCCCTCCGTCCCCTGAGAGCCCATTGGGGTGACTACCCTCAGCGGAGGCCATGGGATGCACCCTACTTCCTCTTCCCTCTCTTTTCCTCTTTCCCTAGTTGTCCATGTCTGTCCAACTGGCTTCCTTCGTTCCTTGCCCTCCCCTCTCGCTTTCTCTCTCTCTCTCTCTCTGGTTTCACCTCACTTTCTCTCTCCCTTTCTCTTGCTCCCCTTACCCACCCACCCCTTCCCCATCTCCCTCACCTTCCTCTCCTGCCAGCCCTCCATGTCCTGAGCCAACCCCATTAGCAGGGCTTGATCCAGGGCTCACTTGGACCAGAGGGGGGTACACTGTGGCTCATCAAAAAGGTCTGAGGGAAGAATAGCAGTGGGGGGAGGAATTGTGGTGGTGGTGGTGGATGTAGTGGTGGAGTTGGCAAATACCATAGCGGTGCCAAGCCCAAGACACTGATCTCTGACATTTCACTGAGATTAGACTAGTATGGACAGGGAGGACATGTTCCTAGATCAGCACTCTGAGACTGTTGATGAATACGGGTTCTGAGCTTGCTCCAGGGCAAAGACCTCATGGGATAGGTTGGGAAAGAAGTCTGGTTTAGTTGCTACAGCTTCCTGTTGGTCCTCCCGGGGCCTTATATGACTTCCTTCCATCTTGCCTGTCTTTCCTCTCCTTTCCTGTCCAACCCTGAATGGGCTAGAGTAGAAGATCATCTGTGTGCATGCATGCACCATTCGTTAGCAGCAAGCAATCTCAATCTTATCCACACATACAGGACCCATATGCCCCATACACACTCAATTGCACACACACACATCTGTCATCAAGGCCAAGCATCATACCTAAAGAGATTGAATGGTACTTTGGCTTATTTTTTAGACCTCCCACTTTGGGCTGGATGTGTGAAAGTGTAGTTTAAACCTGCATAGTCTATGAGCAGAATTACTGTTTTACCTCAATTATCCACGAAATCCATGGGTGCCATTTTTTTTCCCCTACATTTTCCCCACGTGCATCAGCCAATGAGCTTCTGCCCCTTGCCATTTGAGTGACGGCTAGCAAGAGGCCTGCCCAATGTTATCCAATGAGGTTGCAGGGCGGACCAACGGCTCAGTGGACACAGCAGAGAGAGAGAGAGCAATGACGTGGTGCACATATATGCACATACAGTGCCCTAGACCCCTTGACCTCTTCCACATTTTGTTATGTTACAGCCTTATTCTAAAATGTATTAAATAAATCAAAATTCCTCAGCAATCTACACACAATACCCCATATTGACAAAGTGAAAACAGGTTTTTTGATATTTTTTTTGCAAATATTCAGAACCTTTGCAACGAGCTCAGGTGCATCCTGTTTCCATTGATCATCCTTAAGATGTTTCTACAACTTGGAGTCCACTTGTGGTACATTAAATTGATTGGACATGATTTGGAAAGGCACACGCCTCTTTATAAGGTCCCACTGTTAACAGTGCATGCCAAAGCAAAAACAAAGCCATGAGGTTGAAGGAATTGTCCGTTGAGCTCCGAGACAGGATTGTGTCAAGCCAAAGATCTAGGGAAGGGTACCAAAAAATGTTGGCAGCATTAAAGGTCCCCAAGAACACAGTGGCCTCCATCATTCGTAAATGGAAGAAGTTTGGAACCACCAAGACTCTTCCGAGAGCTGGCCACCCGGGCCAAACTGAGCAATCGGGGGAGAAGGGCCTTGGTCAGGGAGATGACCAAGAACCCAAAGGAGTTCCTCTGTGGAGATGGGAGAACCTTTTCAGCACCACCAATTAGGCCTTTAGGGTAGAATGGCCAGACGGAAGCCACTCCTCAGTAAAAGGCACATGACAGCCCACCTGGAGTTTGCCAAAAGTCACCCAAAGACTCTCAAACCATGAGAAACAAGATTAAACTCTTTGCCTGAATACCAAGCGTCACTTCTGGAGGAAACCTGGCACCATCCCTACGGTGACTCAAGGCTGTAATCACTGCCAAAGGTGCTTCTACAAAGTATTGAGTAAAGGGTCTGAATACTTATGTAAATGTGATGTTTCAGTGTTTTTATTTTATTTTTTATAAATTAGCAAAACAGTCATTCTGTTTTTGCTTGTCATTATGTGGTATTGTGTGTAGATTGATGAGGGGAAAAAATGATATAATACATTTTTAGAGTAAGGCTGTAACAACAAAATGTGGAAAAGGTCAAGGGGTCTGAATACTTTCCGAAGACACTGTTTGTGACGTAGTACGCAATTTTCGTAGACCACATTCGGCTCCTGGGCACTACTTTCAAAACTATTGGCTGTAATTATACAAATGTTTGACAGTGTATCTTTAAGTTACACACACATGCTCACTGTGCTCAATATTTCTGTCACCCTCAATCACTCCTTACCACAATCACACATCCACACGTACTCCTACATGCATACACCTCTCACATTTTCATTCTCTTACTATTTCCTCTCCATGTCTCTCCTCACAAAATGAACAAAACTAACATACCTACACACACTCATATCCTTTTGTCCATTATCAGGCCTGCTCAGCTCAGGATTATTGAGTCAAAAATGATGGGTCTATGTAACAATCTATCATAGGGGAGAAAAGTAAGATTTGAACAGAAGTCTTGTCCGAGCAAGAACTGCCCATAGGGTATCTCCTGTTTCTGTAGTGTGAGGCCGCTTGATGTACAAGCACGCCCTCTGGACAGGACACTAGTCTTTCGCATGGCCCTAACCCCCAATCTATCTTTTTAATGCTAAGTGTCAAACAGAAAGGCATCCGTTTCCATTTTTGGTATGGCTTGACTGGGGATTGAACGCCCAACCTTCCAATTTCAGGTGGACGCTAATCACAAGGCCACTGAAGATGGTTTGTCTCTCCTCGAACTACTGATAAAATAATCTACTCTCATACTGTACATCATGTCACACAGTCCCGACCCTTCTAATGCTTCAATGTGGTATACTAGAGGGAATATGACAGTTTCAGACAGTTTCAGTTTCTGTTGTATCCAATTCTATGCCGGTGTGTGTGTATCATCTCCCTGCAGGCAGTTCATGAGTTCCTCAGCAGTGGAACAAAGGAATGAATGACAGACAGTCGAGTAGCTACCTAGCTTATCCTTTGTGGCCTGCGCATCTTTCGAAATTGAGGAAGGGAGGGGGCCCGTAGACTTGACTGAAACTTGCAGAGAGAAGGGGGAGGAGCTACCGCCCTGCTTCTGCTCCTCGTTCTAGCACATTTTCTCATACATTTCCCCTCAGAACTTAATCGGGTATCTGATGTAATTATGCATGATTTCGGAGACTACTAGCTAGCTAACTCACTTGTCATATCCAATGTGCTTGACACCCATTTTAATTTGTAACATTATTCAATTAGGTTTTTAGCTGAAATATGAATATAAGTTGGGTTTACGAAAAGCCAGGTATGTATTTTTATTTTTCCGACAGCAGGTGTATCAATATTAGCTTTGGTTTATGTGAATTCCACAGGAGCACAGGCCAACGTGGGGGCATACCAGAGAAAGGGTGCAGGAGGTTTCTCGATTCTCCTGTTCGGTTTTGGAGGCGGGAGGGGGTGCCACTGGGGGGGAGCCATGTGATTTTTTTTTTTAGGGGGTGTTGTGTTGTAACTGTGCACTCGTTCTCTCTCTGCCTCTCTCACTCGCTTTCTCTCGCTCTCACACTATTACCTATGTAGTACACTACTTTTGACCAGGGTCCATAGGGCTCTCGTCAAAAGTTGTGCCTTATGTAGGGAATAGCATGCCATTTGGGATGCAGCCATGGCCTGGCGAGTTCATGAACAGGAGGCGGAGGCTGAGTGGAGGAACAGGAAAGGAGCTCGCCGGGCCTCTTTCCCATCTGGTAATAATCCAGGAGTCTTTTCCCACTGATTCCCGAACTCGCCAGATCATCTCAAAAACATCAGTGGTTTGGACACCGGGGCTCTGACCCGCGAGTAGGCAATCAGCCCAGAGCATCGGAGTTTGTGTTTTTCCTCTCCCTATCCCAATTTCATTCTGCAGTTTATACGTCTGCAGAGAATGCATTTCAGAATGGGTTTCTGGTGCAGGGATGAACTGTATGTGGACTGAAAGCTATATCTGCATCCCAAATGGCACCCTATGCCTCATATAGTGCACTACTACAAACTAGTAAGCAGAATCTATTACAATATTGCAATAGTCTGGCACCACATTAACACTCCTGACTCCGGACTAAACATACCCTCCATGGCCATGGGGGTTTGAGCCTCGGCTTCACCGACTGTCTGTGCCCTTCCTACCTGTTTCTCCTCCTTTGTCTATCCCCATGTCTCACTTCCTACTATCTAAAACTTCACATAAATATACAAGGGAGTTTGAATATGACAGCAAGCCACACCTTGGTTTTGACAGAATATGTCAGCAAGCCACACCTTGGTTTTGACAGAATATGTCAGCAAGCAACACCTTGGTTTTGACAGAATATGACAGCAAGCCATACCTTGGTTTTGTTTACCTGGCCACTGTTTCAAATGCTAAATTGTTTGCATTTGTGGCACAAATCAAATGAAAGTCAATGGTACCTATATTAGTATTTTCGCACTTGTCCATATCATCTATAAGTAATTTCTTTGTTAGACAAAACATTTTTAGATACTAAACAAAGGATGATTTGGACATGAAGTGCACAAAAATGCCAGCCAGACTAAACTGAATTACCTATATAAATAAAGGTGAGATAAAACAAAAAGTTATATTGCTTCCTATGTCTATAGTATCTCTGCAGTTGGCTCTCCCATTGAATTGCCTGGCTTAGAGATGAATAGCTGAAGACAGCCCCTCTGATACCCCTGGCAGTCCGACGCTTGTTTTCTTGTATATAAAATAATCTTGTAATTCAGATTCTGTAATTGTACTTTTTTTTTTTTTTTTACTATTGTTTAAAATTTTACCCCATTTTCTCCCAATGCCGTGATATCCAATTGGTAGTTACGACATTGTCTCATTTCAACAACTACCCAACGGGCTCGGGAGAGGTGAAGATAGTGACATGCGTCCTTTCGAAGCATGCTCTGCCAAGCCGCGCTGCTTCTTAACACACTGATCGCTTAACATGGATGTCAGACAAACCAATGTCTTGTAATTGTACATTTGAACCCTGATGCTATGCTTAACAATAAAACATGAATAACCTGGCTTTTATTGTCCAGTCCCAACCTTGGACAGGGCCTGGTTGGGGGGCTGGTTGCATGGTTGACATCATGGCAACCCAGTCATTATGGCCCAGATTAGTGGAGCACAAAGCCTGGTGCTTTAACATCTCCTCTCTCTCTCTCTCTCTCTCTCTCTCTCTCTCTCTCTCTCTCTCTCTCTCTCTCTCTCTCTCTCTCTCTCTCTCTCTCTCTCTCTCTCTCTCTCTCTCTCTCTCTCTCTCTCTCTCTCTCTCTCTCTCTCTCTCTCTCTCTCTCTCTCTCTCTCTCTCTCTCTCTCTCTCTCTCTCTCTCTCTCTCTCTCTCTCTCTCTCTCTCTCTCTCTCTCTCTCTCTCTCTCTCTCTCTCTCTCTCTCTCTCTCTCTCTCTCTCTCTCTCTCTCTCTCTCTCTCTCTCTCTCTCTCTCTCTCTCTCTCTCTCTCTCTCTCTCTCTCTCTCTCTCTCTCTCTCTCTCTCTCTCTCTCTCTTCTCTCTCTCTCTCTCTCTCTCTCTCTCTCTCTCTCTCTCTCTCTCTCTCTCTCTCTCTCTCTCTCTCTCTCTCTCTCTCTCTCTCTCTCTCTCTCTCTCTCTCTCTCTCTCTCTCTCTCTCTCTCTCTCTCTCTCTCTCTCTCTCTCTCTCTCTCTCTCTCTCTCTCTCTCTCTCTCTCTCTCTCTCTCTCTCTCTCTCTCTCTCTCTCTCTCTCTCTCTCTCTCTCTCTCTCTCTCTCTCTCTCTCTCTCTCTCTCTCTCTCTCTCTCTCTCTCTCTCTCTCTCTCTCTCTCTCTCTCTCTCTCTCTCTCTCTCTCTCTCTCTCTCTCTCTCTCTCTCTCTCTCTCTCTCTCTCTCTCTCTCTCTCTCTCTCTCTCTCTCTCTCTCTCTCTCTCTCTCTCTCTCTCTCTCTCTCTCTCTCTCTCTCTCTCTCTCTCTCTCTCTCTCTCTCTCTCTCTCTCTCTCTCTCTCTCTCTCTCTCTCTCTCTCTCTCTCTCCTCTCTCTCTCTCTCTCTCTCTCTCTCTCTCTCTCTCTCTCTCTCTCTCTCTCTCTCTCTCTCTCTCTCTCTCTCTCTCTCTCTCTCTCTCTCTCTCTCTCTCTCTCTCTCTCAAATTTTTCAAATTTATTTTTTTTCAAATTCAAGCTGCTTTATTGGCATGAAAAACATTGTGTCAATATTGCCAAAGCAACAATGTATACAATATACATTGTAACAAAATTATAAATGATAGCAAATAATAATACAAAATGGTAGTAAATAATAATACAAAAATAAATACAATAAAATGGTAACAGTCAATAGTAGAAATGTAATAAATATAAAATCAAATTATGGAAAATGAAACTATAACTAACTTATAACTAAATAACGGTCATCTTCTTCTTTATATCAGTACTACAACTACAATCATCATTACTACGACTACTACTACCATCACTAAACTGTTATCACTACCATTACCACCCATATTTGGGATGATAAACATTAATAATTATATTAATAATAGTAATAATAATAATAAGTAAGTTACTGTTTACTATGCAGATGTTATTATTCAGTGTCCCTCAGGCTATGGCAGGAAAATACATATTTGGCTGCAAGAGGAGCCATTGCTCCTTCGCCCATGAGTATTCTTAGTTTTTCCTCTGGGTTCAATTTGTAAAAATTTGGAATATGTGTAGTCATTTCTGTGAATAATGAATCTCTTTGTGAGGAATATTTATCACAGTAAAGGAGAAAGTGCATCTCTGTCTCTACCTCCCCTGTCATGCAGTGACCACATACACGCTCCTCTTTGGGTAGCCATGTCTTTTTATGTCTGCCGGTTTCTATTGCCAATTGGTGGTCACTCAGCCTGTACTTGGTAAGGATCTGTCTCTGCTTCGTATCTCTGACAGAGTAGAGATAATCAGCCAATTCATATTCTCTGTTTAGGGTCAGATAGCAATTTAGTCGGCTTTGGGATTTTGTTTCGTTTTTCCAGTATTGTAAATATGATTCCTTTGATTGGTTCATGATTTTGCTTATTGGAATTCTTTCTTTTGAAGCTGTGCTGGTGTCAGCTTGGTTGGTGAGGTCCAACACCAGCTGACTGAGAGGGCTCGTTTCTGGGCTCA